>NC_056749.1:123897969-124197969 GCF_019279795.1 Protopterus annectens
CCAAAAACTCTTCTATGGCCTCATCTGATTCACAGCCTATGGATCCTAGGTCATTCCCAGGACCTGTTATCTCATCCTCAGGGACTGATAAATCTGAGCCTGCACTGTCTCAAGCTCACAGCTTGGTTCCTCCACATCCAATGATTGCCAGGATGCCTGACATCCCTTCTCCTGTTCTTAAAATTGTTCTGGCCTCTCACAAACCTTCCACTAGAAAAGTGTATTCTAGTAACTGGATTAGGTCCTCTATTTGGACCAAAGAACAGAACTAAGACCCTTTCTCTATGCCTATTGAAAAGATCCTACAATACCTGACTGCTCTTTTACATGCAGGAGCCTCAGCTTCAACAATCACTGTACATTTAGCAGCTATCGCCAGTTTTCATAATTGTCTTAGTAATTCTTCAGTTATCCTCTCAAAACACATTGATATGTTTTTAAATAATCTTTAAAATGATACAGAAAGCAGAGTATTTGCATAAATTGCCATGTGTTTTAATTACCACTTTATTAAACAATTAACATGACTTGTAAGGGTGGGGGATATAAAGGATGTTACAGTCAGTTATTCTTTGTTACATTTGAAGAAGTCCTGTGGACGAAAACGCTGTGGGGAGTTTTGCGTTAATGTACTGAATAAACTGCTGTTGCTTCCACTTTAGTTTGTTCTTCGTGATTGGTCATCTCCACTTGGTGCCTGTGTTTGCTGTACTAATTCTTCAGTTATGTCACACCGCCTATGCAAGACCTTTTTGAAAGGAGTATTACATGTTGAACTCTCTGTTCAAGCCTCCCTTAGAACCCTGGGACTTGACTCTGGTGCTTCAGTCTCTCACAGGTTCTCCCTTCGAACCTTTTGATTCATGTGATTTGAAATTTTTGTCATGGAAAACCATACTTCTAGTAGCACTTACCTCAGTGAGAAGAGTATCTGAGCTGCAGACCTTGAGTGTCAAGAGTCCTTACTTGATCTTCCACATGGATAGGGTGTCCCTTTGTACTGATCCTTCTTTGTTGCCCAAGGTCATTTCTGGCTTTTCCATTAACCAATCTGTTGACCTGCCGGTTTTCTCCCCTTAGCATTCTAACAGAGGGGAGTACCTTTTGCACACCCTTTATGTGCATTGGCAGCTTCATTATTTGGACAGGACTAAATCTTTCAGGAAAACAGATCAGTTGTTTATGGCCTTTGCAGGACCCAGATTGGGTAAACCTGTTTCCAAAGTGACTTTATCGTCTTGGCTTAGAAACATCATTAGCTTTATCTACCAACAGAATAAGCTATCCTTACCTTCCAGATTAAAGGCTCATTCTACCAGATCTATGGCTACTTCTGTAGCTTTTCATTCCAGAGCCTCTATGGATGATATATGCGCAGCAGCCATTTGGGCAAGACCTCATACCTTTATATTTCATGACAAATTGGATTTGACCTCCAGGGGGCGAGCATCTTTTGGTTCTATGGTGCTCAGGAATATCCTTCCTTAGGGCCACCCAGGACTCAAGTAGCTGGTGACTCTGTCCTAGCTGTAATGAAAGAACAAAGATTTACAACATCAGATAAAGAAGTTATGTCTTACCATAATGTTCCATCTGTGTTGTAGATCTTTGTTCATTCATTACTTCCCACCCTCCTTCCCCCTGCCTGGACTCCTAGTTAGGGTATTTGCTCAGACAGAGCCTCCTACTGTCTTTTCTATTACTACATCTTTTGTCTAGGATGGGGAAACTCGGTCTGGAGTAACTAGGAAAGGGGCATTTTGGGTAGTTCTTAGCTGAGAGTTTATTACTTGCGTGAGCTGGAAAACGGCCTAATTGTTTCAGAGGACGGAACTGAGGTCCTAGCTGTAATGAATCAGCAAAGATCAGTAACACAGATGGAACGTTATGGTAAGACTTAACTTCTTTTTATGCCACACAGACGTCCTCCCCATTGTTGTATAATGCACATTTTTACTGTGCAGTCCTTACGTTACCATATTTGTGATTGGTGTTGCTGCTACAACAGTCTTCCATTAACTTGCCCTCATCTGCTGTACATTAGGTTGTTTCACCTATCCTCTTTCCCCATGTTCATTCTTGCTTTTCATCTTTTTGTCTTTGTTCAGTACAAACACTTCCCTTGAGTGTTTATTTTACATGGCAATCCATGTACTTTTACAGGTCATTTACACAACTTCAGTGCAAAATGCCAGGAATGGGATGCACAGTACTCTCTACTGTAGATGCACTGTCCAGTACTGTGTTTGGACCTTGTATGTAACAATCATACCTCTCAACTGGACATTCTGTGAAAATCTGGGAAGATGTGTTCCTTATGACATCTGTGGCCTTCTGCCATATCACTGGGATGATCTCAGCACTGATGTGATTCGGTGTTACATTTGAGATTCAGATTTCAAATCCTTCAGAACATGATCTTAACTTAAACCCCCTAGTTATTATATTACGTTTCTGTAGGACAAATATGTCCGTATTTTTGTGTCATTGTCCCCCCATTATGTTGGCCTTTGTTCAGATATCTTGCACTAAGAGATAGACAGCTGTGTGTGAAGCCCTGGTGATCATTGTGGCATTCCACTCTAAACAGCGGGCTGAGTGTGCTCTTATTTAAACAGGACTGCCATCCGTGTTTATTTACATGGATTCCTGGCCTACAACACTGTTGCCGGCCATGAAACCTCATTTATTTATGTTTTAAAAGCAGTGCACAATATGAATATGCAATGTGTGCGGCTTCTCAGTGCGCATCATGATGTACAAATGTTAACTCCGTGTAGGCTTTGTGCAAAGCTTACACAGAGTTTATTGAATCCCAGAGACAGATTTTGAAAAAAGTGTGGTGAATATAAGTACGATAGTATAGATTAATTTTGAGCACCAAATGGGATAATTGTCTAGGCTTAAAATGGCCCACAAGGGCACTTAAACTGCTATTAACCCATTAACATTTGTTTCAGTTGTGTTATAGTCTGGGCTTCACCCCTTTGTCAACTAGATGGTTGAGTCTAGTCTTCTGAAGAATATGAAGCAGAAAAATGTCTGTTTCCATTTTCAAACTATCCTTCAACCTTCATTTCTTCTTGTACCCACACAACCATCTTATTATGAATCATATTTTCCTTGGCTGTGTCATTTCTTATACATGTAGGTTTGTCATTTGCTATTTTCCAGTCTGAATTTATATTACATTTCCTTTATGGCTGCAGGATATCACAAAAGTATTTGTTTCATAAGATGGGGATTGCAGGGGACAGGTGAATGAGAACATTTTTTTTCTGTCTCCACTGCCTGCTAGTCATCTGTCCCTTGCTAAGCCAGTTGGTCTGCCCATTTGTTCACCATTCCTGTGATACTGGTTGGTAGAGTGAACATCATTCAGGCAGCCATCAGCCCTGTTTTGAGCTTCGGGTCCCTAACCCCACTACACATGTCCTGTACTGCCATAGGGTTTTTTGTGTATTGGCCTTGCCAGCAGTGGCCACTCCCTTTTGCAGATGACGTAACCCCTCGGTGCTTTTTTTTTGTCCCCCCCCCAAGACAGCCCTTCCATTTTAATTCAAATCCCATTTTGGGGAGTATACTGTGGGATCAAGCAGCTAGTCAAATGTCCTGTGCTCTGAAGAGAGAGGTGAGCCGGCAAAGCCACATCACTCCTTTATTTTTTCATGTCTACTCAGAGGCATCTGAGTCATTGTTCTAACTATGGTGGCTGGGGTGGTAGTTGATGTTTTATCCTTGTTTTATCCCTTTTTGTTAGTAGAGCTGGTACGTGAAAAGGCGCTTTAGAGAGAAACGCTTTCTGTTGATTTGGAGAGAGTATTAGTTTGAATTATGTAGTGCTGATAGAGTAGTGCTTGAAAATTTTCTCAAATGTATTAGCTGTTAACTATGTAACTGTAAGGTGAACAGCTTGAATGGGATAGTTTTGTACTACTGTCTGTATTGACTGTTTTGTACTATAAACTGTCTGTGTGTTTTGTTTTTTTATAAGCTTGTTACTGCATGGTGTGAACATAATGTATGAATGTAATGACTACTTTCTAAAAATGTTTCACCGTCTCCTTTAACCGTTTTTTTAAAGTTACCTGGCAGTGACATTGCAAGTGGAAGTGATGTGCTGTCTGACATCTTGCCTAGTGTTCCAAGTTCTCCTTGCCTCATTCCAAAAAGAAGAAACAAACAGCATAGAAATTTGGATGAACTTCCATGGAGTGCTATGACAAACGATGAACAGGTAAAGGAAAATAAGTAAACACCCCCTTTCCTAGACAGATCAGTTCCCATTTCTTTTACTAATTATCACACACTTTTTACTTGTAATCTACTTTCCAGTAGTCTTCTCACTTAAAATTTCAGAAAGGCTTTATTCATTTGTGGTTATGATGAGCTTTTGGCCCTTTTCACATCTCCGTCATGTAACAGCTTTTAATAGTAAGCCGAGATGTATCAAAGTACTAGTCATTGCTTTCTCTTAATGACAGTTGCCTCGGTCTTCTAACAAGGTACTGTGTCATAGCATCACATTAGCCTAGCTGGAACTCTGCTTTATTTATACTTTTGACATTTTGAGTATGTTTTTGCACATGTGAAGAAGCACATCATGTTTGTCAAACTTGCAGCAGACCTTATTATGAGGCTATACAGAAGATACTTTAAACTCAAAATGTATATATCAGTATATTCAGTATATGTAAACGTGTGTGTAAAGATGTTCATCGTGTTTCACTGTTGCAGTCATGACTGTAGGATTCTCCCCTGCCGGCAGGCAGTCCTCGGTTGGCCAGAATCCCAAAGTCTGTGTCCGGCGTCGGCTGTTCAGCCATGCTCCCTGACGTCAGAGCGCCAGGAGTACAAAGCTGACAGTCGACGCCATGTTCTCCAGTCTTTCTTGCTGTGCGGTGATAGCAGTTCGCAAATGCCGGTCGGCTGACTCCTGACAATTTTTTATAAACGTACTTCAGTCCGAAGATTTTCTTCTCCTACTCAAAGCTAAGTACCCCATTGGGGAAACTTTTTTCATGCTCCATTCCGATGTCAGAAAAAGTTAATAATTGTAGTTCTTGTGGGAAGCAAATACCTCATAAGGATTTTCATTCTTACTGTATTCCTTGCTTAGGCCCTGACCACGACATAGCTAGTTGTCGGTTTTGTGCTAGATTCAATCAACGTATGATTAAACGAAGGTATGATTTTGCATTTCATTACTTCGGTAGGCGTTTTAATTCTAAAATGTTGTCTGATACGGTTCCGGCTTCCGGAGTTCACAAACGACGCAAGGATAAAGACAGGCCTCCGAGGTCCAAATCAGACGATGTTGTACAAGCAGAACCAGCTTCAGGTTCAGCCATCGTCAGTGAGGCGCTTTTACAGCCCCTGTCGTCAGCCATTTCGGAAACGATGGCCAAAACGGACTCCGAGGAGCCAACTAGGCCTTTGAATATTTCTGTTTCAGGACCTTCAGACAATGCTCCTTCGGATGGGTCCGGAGCCGCTGTGCAGGTACCGGCTTCCGAAGGGGTTTTCAGGCCTACTCAGCTTCTAATAAAGGCAAAGCCAAAGGCAAAGACTCCTTCCAAATCAAAGACTGCAGCCCAGGCCTCTCTTGATCCGGCACCCAAGTCTCAGAAACAGTTACTTAAGATGGCGGAGGACTTACTTACTATGATTAGGGGTTCACATCCCCCTCCAGATAAAAGGCCAAGGCAGGAAGTTTATTATGACTCCTCTGATCATGCTTCTGTTTCTTCCGTTTCTTCTTCTGACCGGGAATATTCTTTCCCTCCTTATGAGGATTCTGATGCTGAGGAATCCATTCCTTCAGCTTCTCCCCCTGAGGATTTCTCTTTTGGGAAACTTTGCATGAAACGAGGGAACATTTTCACTGGGAAGGACAGGAGTACTCGGAATCTAAGAAAAGACTAAGGGATTTTATTCTTCTTCCCCAACATAGACCCCTGGCTATTCCTCCTATTTTGGATATTGTGGATGATGCTTTTTTGGAGGCTAGCTTAACTCCTGACTCTTTTCCTCCAGCTCCTGTTAAGCCAGACAGATATTATAGGGTTCCTGATTCCCACCAGTTTTTATACAAGAATCCTACTGCTGACCCTGAAACCATTTCTCAGGGTCCTAAGGGGGTTAAGGCCGCTTCTGCTAAAAACCCTAATCCCACTGAGAAGGATTCCAGATCTTAAGAAAGATGGGGCAAAAAAGTGTACACTTCTGCTACTTTATCTATTAGGGCTTTAAACTCTCAGTTTCATATGCTGAAATACCATCAATTTCTCCTGTCTGTTTTAAAACAAAAGCTAACTTCCATTACTGCCTGTGCAGATGATAAGGAATTACATGACTTAATGCATGCCACTGAACAAGTTGGGAAGCATGGTTTACACTGTGGATTTGATGCCTTGGAGGCTTCTTGTAGGGCTGCTGCCTCTGGCACAGTCATTAGAAGGCATGCATGGTTAAAGGAACAAAATTTTCCATATCAAGTAAAAGCTAAATTATTGGATGCTCCTGTTCAGCATAATGTTTTGTTTGGATCTAAAGCTGAAGAGGTGATAAAGAAGGTGGAGGACAAGGCAAAATCCATGCAAACAGTTAAAGATTTCTTACAAGTACAGCCACCCAGATTTAGTAGGAATTGTCCTACAAAAAATTGGCCCTTTCCCAATTCAGACAGGCCTCAGAGGGGTAGATACAGACGCTCCCGAGGAAGGCCTCAAACAGAAGCCTCTTGTAGACCAAGACAGTGGACTGCTTCCACCCCTAGGGGAGGAGAGGACAGGTCGCAAGCTCATAGAAAACAGACTCAATGGCTCCCTCTGTTGGGCTGCAGGAACTTCTTGCCTGGAGGCCCCTCTCGGGGGGAAAACTTTCTCTTTTTCACCTAAATTGGACTTATATAACCCAAGACAAGTGGGTTCTGGATGTGGTTTCAAGAGGTTACACATTCCATTTTCATACCCTACCAAGACCAAGCGGATGGCCAGATCTTCCAAAACATCAATGGTTAGAGGCCTTAAACCAGGTGGAAGCTCTCTTGGCTATGAAAGCCATAGAACTAGTTCCACTTTCAGAGATGGGACAAGGTTTTTACTCAAGGCACTTTCTAGTCCCCAGGAAGCAAACTTCATGGAGACCCATTCTGGATCTGTCAGTCTTCAACACTTTTCTCGAGATACCAAAATTCAAGATGCTTACTCTACAGCAGCTACTTCCAATGCTGACCAAAAATGCATGGATGGTAACTTTGGATTTAAAGGAGGCATATTTACACATTCCCATCAGGCAGGAATGCAGAAAATACCTCAGGTTCAAGGCCGGATCGAGGCACTATCAATTCTCTGCGCTGCCCTTTGGATTGTATACTGCGCCCAGGGTCTTCTGCCTGGCGGCAGTAGTAGCTTATTGCAGACTCAAGGGAATTCAAATTTACCCTTATCTGGACGACTGTCTTATTCAGGCAGACAGCAAGGATGTCTTACTCCAGCATCTAGAGTTTGTTCAGAATCTTCTTAAGTTCCTGGGATTCACTGTAAACATAAAAAAGTCAAATTTGACACCCTCACAACAGATCATTTTTCTGGGTGTTTCTGTAAACACAACAACCCAGATGGCATTTCTGACATACGAAAAACAATTACAGCTGGCTTCTACTTTCAAAACCTTGGCAACTTTAACTCCGCTATCTGCAAGGAGATTCTTGCAGGCTTTGGGTTACATGGCCTCCTGCATCCTTCTCGTACCATATGCAAGACTACATATGAGGAAAATACAGTGGGACCTAAAAAGTGTATGGTCTCAGCATTGCCACAGTTTAGACATACAGATCTCCGTCCTGCCTTGTCTTCAAAAGGAATTCCTTTGTTGGTCCAAGCCATGTACTCTAAACAAAGGAAAACCCTTCTGTCTGCCCCCTGCCACTCGGATACTAACCCCGGATGCCTCAGATTATGCATGGGGAGCCCATTTTCAGGGCAACTGTCTGCAGGGCCTTTGGACAAAGGATCAGAAGCACCTGCATATCAATTTAAAGGAAATGTTATACGTTCAGAAAGCTCTATTGGCCTTCAAGAATCTTCTGCTACCAGGACAACTACTGATACGGACAGACAACACCACAGTTTGTGGTACATAAACAAGCAAGGGGGATCTCATTCCTATCCCCCTTGCAGACTAGCCATGAATCTTTGGAACACAGCTCTAGCTTGCAAACTGGACCTTCAAGCTCAGTTTCTACCAGGGAAGCAAAACTTCCTGGCAGACAGTCTGAGCAGAAACCTATCAGACCCACACGAATGGATGCTGGACACCGAAATATTCAAGATGATTACAGCAGTCTGGGGATGTCCTCACATAGACCTCTTTGCATCCCACCTCAATCATCAACTACAGATTTTTTGCACCAGGACATTCCACAAACTAGCTTGGAAAGTGGATGCACTATCATTCAGTTGGAGAAACCTCTCGGGGTATGCCTTTCCGCCTCTTCCTCTTCTTCCACGGGTATTATTAAAGATCAAACAGGACAAGCCCAAGATGATAATCTTGCTGGCCCCAAATTGACCTCAACAGTTTTGGTAGCCAACACTGAAAAACCTTTGTCTGGAGCCCCCTTGGGTTTTACCACAGACTCCGAACCTTCTGTCCCAACACCAGGGTCAGGTTCTGCACTCCCATGTCAAAACTCTCAGCCTGGCGGCCTGGTTAATCCAGGGTCTTTGATTCATTCCCTCCTACCCAAGCAGGTTATGGATGTCATTTTAGAAGCCAGACGTCCTAGCACTAGAAAATCTTATGCAGGAAAATGGAAAAGATTTTGTTCCTGGATGCAGGCTCAGGATTCTGATCCTCTTATTCCTAACATTCCTCTGATTTTACTTTACCTGACAGACCTCTTACATAAGGGTCTCTTTCTCTTCCATAAAGATACATGCCTCTGCTATTTCTGCTCATTATAATACAGACCCTCCAATCTTTTCCCACCAGCTCATGAGACAGTTTCTCAGAGGAGCTAAGAACTTAAGGCCCACTAGGTCTCCTCCCATTCCTGCTTGGGATCTCAACTATGTTTTGGAAAAACTCACTTTACCTCCTTTTGAGCCTGCTGCCACATCTGACATCAAGTTTTTATCTTGGAAGACAGCCATCCTGTTAGCTCTGACCTCTGCCAGGAGAGTTTCGGAGTTGCAAGCTCTCATGGCTGTGGAACCTTATATTATTTTTCATCAAGACAAGAGTGTCTTTAAGGACTAATCCTACTTTCATGCCTAAGGTGATTTCCAAAGTGGCTTTAAATCAAACTATTCACTTGCCAACTTTTTTCCCCACTCCTCAAAATAAGGGGGAAAGGATCTTGCATTCCTTGGATGTACACAGACAACTACGTTTTTACCTGGACAGAACCAAGGACATCAGGAAATCAGAGCAATTGTTTGTTTTCTATGCTTCAAGTTCCCAAGGTAAAGCTATTTCAAAACAGACCATGTCCAAATGGATTGCTCATGGAATCAGATTCACACCATGGAAAGCAAATCCCAGGGACTATAAGGACTCACTCTACCAGAGCTGCTACCACTTCAGCTACCTTCCTTAGAGGAGTTCCTACCAAGAACATTTTGGAAGCTGCAACGTGGAGTTCAGTGCATACTTTTTCTAAGCACTACAATCTACCTCTCTACTCTAAGTCTAGGGCAGGCTTTGCTTCTGCAGTCTTGCATGGCCTTTTATCCACCCCCTCTACTTTATGACCACCTCCCTTTTATTCTGCTTTGGGATTCAGCCGTACAGTCATGAGTGCAACAGTGAAACATGATGAACATAGTACAGATGTCCTTCAAGGATGCATCTGCAGTCATCACATATGGGTTGTCCTGCCTCAGGCAGCCCTTCGGTCCGCCGGATTCCAAAGTCTGGGTCCGGCGTCAGCTGATGTCGCCCGATGTCGCCCTTTCCCCGACGTCAGAGCGCCTGGGGTATAAAAGAGTCAGCCGACACCATCTTCCTCAGTCTTTCTTGCCGCGTGGTGCCTGAAGCAGAAGCAGTTCGCATGTGCCGGTCGGCCAGCTCCTGTAATTCAGCTACCGAAGACTTCAAAAAGCTAAGTACCCCGTTGGGGACTCTTTCTTGCCTCAGCCGATGTCAGATAAAGTTAATAATTGTTTAATTTGTGGGAAACAAATACCTGATAAGGATTTCCACTCTTACTGCCTCCCCTGCCTAGGCCCAGACCACGACGTCTCGGCCTGTTCAGCCTGTGCTTCCTTCAACCGACGCACTCTTAGACATCGGGCGGAGTTTGCAGAGGAATTTTTTGGGGCTAGTTTTTCGTACAATATGCCGTCTGAGACTCCGACTTCACATTTGATTAAGAAACGGAAGGACAAGGACCAACACACGCGGGCCGTGGTTTCGGCTGAAACCACGGCCAGGCCTACCGCGAGTGTCTCGGTCTCGGCTGAAACAGAGTCCTTGGTACTTCCTACCACCGAAACCGCTCAGCCGACTACCTCGGTCCCGGAGGCCCCGGCTGAATCGGTTATTGAATTTCCTACAGAAACTGGTGTCCTGGAACCTTCCAACACCATACCTTTAGACAAAACTACACCAGCACGTAGTGCAGCCAGGCCTCCTGCATCCATGTCCATTAAGGCATTCTCTAGGGCTAAAGCTGCTAAACTATCCAAAGCTTTGCCTCCCAAGGTTATCCCTCAGGGACCCACTACAGGTTCACAGATTCTAAGCTTAGCAGAGGACCTTATCTCCTTAATTAGGGGCTCTCAACCTCATCTGGACAGGGGCTCTCAACCTCCTCCAGACAAAAGGCCCAGGGTTGAGCCCTCTGATCCCCACTCCTCAAATGAGGCCTCAGATGGTTCTACTCTCTCGGACCACCAGGAGGAGGCTTTTTCGGTCTACGAGGATTCTGATGCAGAGGAATCTATTCCTTCGGCCTCCCCTCCTGAAGAGTTTTCCTTTGGGGAGACACTCCACACTATGAGAGAGCATTTCCAGTGGCAGGGCCAGGAATTCTCTGATTCCAGGAAGAGATTAAGGGCCTTCTTGCATTTGCCTCGGCATAGACCTTTGGCTATTCCTCCTGTTTTAAATGTCATTGATGGTGTACTCTGAGTCTAGCACAACCCCTGATTCTCTTCCTCCGGCTCCTGTCAAACCCGATAGGTACTACAGTGTCCCGGACTCACATCTTCACCTTTACAAGGCCCACTCTGCTGATCCAGAAACTATTTCGCAGGGCCCTAAAGGGGTTGCAGCTGCCACTTCTAAAAATCCTCTCCCCTCTGAAAGGGAGTCTAGAGCTTTAGAGAGATGGGGTAAAAAAGTGTATACTTCTGCTACTCTTTCTATGAGGGCATTGAATTGTCAGTTTCATATGATACAGTACCAAGAGTATTTGTTAGATGAATTGCATAAAAAACTGTCTTCACCTGAACCCCTAGATCGCAAATCACTTCAGGATCTGGTACATAACTCCCAACAGGTTAGCAACCATTTCTTGCAATGTGGTTATGATGCATTGGAAGCTTCATGTAGGTCAGCTATGACTGGCAGTCATCGTAGGCATGCTTGGCTGAAGGAACAATCTCTGCCAGACCATGTCAAAGCAAAGCTTCTGGATGCTCCACTGGAAAAGCAAAAGTTATTTGGCTCCACGGCTCAGGAGGTCCTAAAGAAAGTTGAAGAAAAGGCAAAATCTGTACAAACTGTCAAAGATTTTCTCCAAGTCCAATCACCAAGATTCAGCAGGAATTGGCCTTCCAAAAATTGGTCCTTTCCAGACACAGAGAGGTTTCAGAGAGGCAAGAACAGGCGTGCCAGAGGTAGAGGGCAAGCTAGAGGCTCCTACAGAGGGCGTCAATGGCAGTCTCCCGACCAGAGAGGTAATGCAGGACCTACAACTGCTGCACAAGGACAGGCTCAATGACTTTACTTTGACACCACCAACCAGGGCTCAATTGGAAGCACCTTGGAAAGCTTTCTTTATTCTCAGAAAATTGGCACAGTATTACAAGGGACAAATGGACACTACAAATAATAGCAAAGGATACAGGTTCCATTTTCACACATTACCAAAAAGAAAGGGCGTGCCAAACCTGCCACCAAATCAAAGGGCAGAGGCTTTGAAACAAATCTCCAGCTTAATGCAAATGAAAGCTATAGAAAAGGTTCCTCTCTCAGAACAAGGCCAAGGTTTTTATTCCAGACTTTTCCTTGTGCCAAGAAAAGAAAAACAACGGAGGCCTATTCTCGACTTGTCCGCACTGAATACTTATCTCATTGTACCAAATTTCAAAATGCTGACTGTACAGCAGCTCCTTCCCATGCTGGGCAAGGGGTCTTGGCTGGTAACTCTATACCTCAAGGAGGCATACCTGCATGTCCCTATCAGACAAAGTTGCAGAAGACACCTCAGATTTCTTGCAGGTTCAGAGCATTATCAATTCTCAGCATTGCCCTTTGGCTTATCTACTGCATCCAGAGTATTCATGAAATGCCTGGCATCAGTAATTGCACACTGCAGACTTCAGGGGATTCAAATATACCCAAATCTGGACGACTGCCTTTATACAAGCGGACAGCCAACAAACTTTGGTAAAACATTTGAATTACGCCATTCACCTACTTCAGGCCCTGGGATATACAGTCAACATTCACAAATCAAGACTTGTTTCATCCCAAAGAATAACCTTTCTGGGTGCGAATCTAGATACAACCACCCAAATGGCTTTCCTCACAGAAGAAAAACAAAGTCAACTACCAGATTACTTCAAAAGTCTGACAAGAAAAACTCAGCTGACTGCAAGGAAAATCCTGCAGGCCCTGGGTTACATGGCTTCTTGCATCCTTCTGATTCCACAAGCAAGGCTGCATATGAGGAAGCTACAATGGTACCTAAGGAGTTTATGGTCTCAGCACAGTCACAGCTTGGAAACTTTGATACCACTCATCCCATGCCTTCAAAGGGAATTTTTGTGGTGGGCTCAAGCAAGCCAGTCAAACAGGGGTCTGCGTTTCAGCAAACCAATAGCCAGCCAAACCATTACAACGGACGCTTCAGACCACGGATGGGGAGCGCACGTGGAGGGCAGATGCATTCAAGGTCTATGGTCACAAAAAGAGCTACGCATGCACATAAACCACAAGGAACTTCTGGCAGTGATACATGCAGTCGAAGCCTTCAAACCTTTTCTGCATCAAGGCCCACCTACTAATAAGGACAGACAACACCACAGTTATGTGGTACATAAACAAGCAAGGAGGCAACCATTCATATCCTCTTTGCAGACTGGCAATGAATCTATGGGAACTTTCCTTGAAACTCAACATAGAGCTGCAATCTCAATTTGTGCCAGGGAAAGACAATATACTGGCGGACAGCTTAAGCAGAAATATCATGGATGCACACGAATGGATGCTGCACCCAGACATATTTCTACAGATAACACATTCATGGGGCAGGCCGGACATAGATCTTTTTGCCTCCCCCCACAATCATCAGCTGAAGAAATTCTGCTCAAGGACATACCACCCACAAGCATGGAAAGTGGACGCCCTCTCTTTCAGCTGGAGAACTCTAACAGTGTATGCATGTCCACCTCTCCCATTAATGACCAAGGTCTTACTGAAGATCAGGACAGAGCAGCCAAAAGTGATTCTGATAGCTCCGGACTGGCCAAGACAGCACTGGTACCCACGGTTAAAGAGCATGTCACGCACAAAACCATGGCCTCTTCCTCAATGGCCACTGCTCCTGACACAGCACACTTACAAAACTCTGCATTCCAACCTGAAAACCTTGCAACTAACAGCCGGGAAAATACCTTGATTCCTCCTCAGGATAGGCTATCCCAGAGAGTGAAGGATATTATCATGGAAGCTCGCCGGCCTTCCACAAGAAAGGCATATTCAGCAAAATGGAAAAGATTTCTCATTTGGAACACCACAAAGGGCCTAGATGTGACAGTGATGAACATGGCACGTATCCTGGAATACTTGGCAGAAATGTTCCACAATGGTCTGTCGTACTCTTCCATTAAAATTCATGCTTCAGCAATTTCAGAAGAGTACAATACTGATCCACCTGTCTTCTCACATCCTCTCCTAAGGCAGTTTCTAAGAGGGATTAAAAACATCAAGCCTCCAGGGACACTACCACTGCCTACTTGGGACCTTAACTTCCCATATGTGATGACTGCAGATGCATACCTATCGGACATCTACATTTATGGTAGGTACAAAACTGTACTTTGTGTACACTTACCATAAATGTAGATGTTCGAGTGTCTTCACTGTTGCAGTCTGGGTTTCCCTCCCTCCTGTCCCCTCTTATTTTTTCTTTTGTGTGGATGTCCTTCATGGATGCATCTGCAGTCATAACAACTGGGTTGTCCTGTCGTCAGGCAGCCCTTCAGTCGGCCGGATTCCAAAGTCCGGGTCTGGCTTCGGCTGATGTCGCACTTCACCCGACGTCATCTCTGGTCTTCGGGTATAAAGGCATCAGCCGACGCCATTTTCCCCAGTCTTTCTTGCCGCGTGGCGCCCGAAGCAGAAGCTGTTCGCAAGTGCCGGTCGGTCGGATCCAGAGATTACTTCTACCGAATACTACTCAAGACTTCTAAAGCTAAGTACCCCGTTGGGGACTCTTTCTTGCCTCAGCCGATGTCAGAAAAAGTTAATAATTGTTTAACCTGTGGGAAACAAATACCTCATTAAGATTTCCACTCTTATTGTCTGCCTTGTTTAGGCCCAGCCCACGACGTAGCAGCCTGTTCGGCCTGTGCTTTTCAACCGATTAACGCTTAGGCGCCGGTCGGAGTTTGCTGAACAGTTTTTCGGTTCTGATTTTGCGTACATTATGCCGCCGGATCCTCCGACTACCCAATCTGCCAAAACGCAAAGATAAAGACCGACACTTCGCGGTCCGCGGTTTCGCTGAAACCATGGTTAAGCAAATCATGAGTGTCTCGGTTTCGCGAAACCGAGAAAACTGATCAAAGTACAGCTGAATCTATCTCTACAACTGAGGCCCCTGCTACCATTCTTGAATCGGCCTCAGAAATTATACCCACTACGGTGGTTGCCACTGACTTATCAGACACCATTCCCTTGGATGTCTCTACCCCAGCACGTGGTGCTGCTAGGCCTCCAGCAGCCATGTCCATTAAGGCCTTCGCCAGGGCTAAAGCAGCCAAGACTACTAAAACAGTGCCTGTTAAACCCCTTCAACCAGGCCCTCCTCTAGTTCTCAAATGCTTACTCTGGCAGAAGATTTAATTTCATTAATTAGAGGATCTCAATCTCACCCAGACAGGGCCTCGCAGCCCCAGAGAAGAGACCTAGGGCAGAGCCCCCTGAGCCAGTGTCATCTGATGATTCAGCCGATGAATCAGACATAACTGACCAGCCAGAGGCTCCTTTCTCTAATTTTGAAGACTCTGATGCTGAAGAATCCATTCCAGCTGCTTCCCCACCAGAAGAATTTTCCTTTGGGGAAACCTTACATGCCATGCGAGAGCAGTTCCAATGGCAGCAACAGGATTTTTCAGACTCCAGAAAAAGACTTAGGACTTTTCTGCACCTTCCACAACACAGGCCCTTAGCTATACCTCCTGTTCTCTCTGTGGTGGATGATGCTTTCAATGATGTCTGCTCCGCTCCAGATTCTTTACCTCCAGCCCCTGCCAAACCAGACAGATTTTACAGGGTGCCAGACACTCATCACCACCTTTACAAGGCTTCTCTTGCAGACCCAGAAACTATATCCCAGGGTCCCAAGGCAGTAGCCGCGACCATAGCTAAAACCCTATTCCTTCTGAAAGGGAAGCAAGGTCATTAGACAGATGGGGCAAAAAGGTCTACACTTCAGCTACTCTCTCAGCTAGAGCTTTAAACTGTCAGTTTCACATGATACAATACCAAGAGTTTATGCTTGATCACTTAACTAAAAAGCTAACCACTGATGAATCTCTTGATAAGAAAAATGTATTAGAAATGGTAAATAACATACAACAGGTTAGTAACCATTCCTTAAAATGTGGCTATGATGCACTGGAGGCTTCATTTAGATCAGCCATGACTGGCACAGTGATAAGAAGGCATGCATGGCTAAAGGAGCAAGCTTTACCGGATCATGTTAAATTAAAGTTACTAGATGCTCCTATGGATAAGACAAGTTTGTTTGGTACACCTGCCCAGCAGGTTATGAAGAAAATGGAAGAAAAGGCAAAATCCGTTCAAACGGTAAAAGATTTCTTGCAGGTTCAACCCCCAAGGTTTAGCAGGAACTGGCCTGCCAAAAATTGGTCCTTTCCTGACTCCACAAGATCTCAAAGGGGCAGAAACAGACGTTCCAGAGGCAGAAACCAATCCAGAGGAGGTGCCTACAGAGGACGACAGTGGCAAGGTAACAACAGAGGCACAGACACAACCACTGCCACTACATCAACACAACCACAGTGACTTAATCCTAAATCCGCCTACCAGGGAACAAATAGCAGCTCCTCTAGGCGGAAAGTTAACCTTATTTTCAAAAAACTGGCACTATATAACAAAAGACAAGTGGATTTTACAAACCATAGATCAAGGATACCGGTTCCACTTCCACACTTTACCAATCAAAAGAGGAATGCCAAATCTACCTCCAAATCAAAAAACAGAGGCTCTACAACAGATAATGCAGTTAGCAAACATGAGAGCTGTGGAAAAAGTGCCAACTGCAGAGCAAGGAAAGGGGTTCTACTCAAGACTATTCCTAGTTCCAAGAAAGGAAAAAGTTGGAGACCAATTCTCGACCTGTCCGCCTTAAATACATACATCATTGTCCCAAAATTCAAAATGCTGACCCTACAGCAACTTCTTCCCATGCTGGGCAAGGAGTGTTGGCTGGTAACTCTAGATCTCAAGGAGGCATACCTGCACGTCCCCATTCGACCAATCTGCAGAAGATACCTCAGATTTCTTGCAGGATCAGAGCACTATCAATTCTCAGCATTGCCCTTTGGCTTATCTACTGCGCCCAGAGTATTCACAAAATGCCTGGCATCAGTAATTGCCCATTGCAGACTACAGGGAAATACAAATTTACCCATACCTGGACGACTGCCTGCTACAAGGGGACAACAAAAGCAAGCTGACAACAGATTTACAAAGGGTCATTTACTTGCTACAAGCACTGGGATACACAGTCAATCTACAAAAGTCAAGGCTGATACCATCCCAAACAAGGACTTTCTTGCTGAATTGGACACAGTAAAACAAATGGCATTCCTAACTGCAGAAAAACAAAAGAACTCCTCTTTACTTCTTGGCACTAACAAAGCTGAACAAGTTAACAGCAAGAAAAGTACTGCAGGCCTTGGGCTTCATGGCATCATGCATAATCCTGGTCCCACTTGCCAGACTACATATGAGGAAACTACAGTGGTACCTAAAGAATTTATGGTCCCAACACAGTCACAGCCTAGAAACAGAAATCCCACTAATTCCATGCTTAAAACAGGAGTTCCTATGGTGGGCTCAGGCATGCCAGACAAACCCAGGCCTACCTTTTCGCAGATGTCAAGCAAGCCAGACCATCACAACAGACGCTTCAGACCTAGGATGGGGGGCCCACATGCTGGACAAATGCGTGCAAGGATTGTGGACACAGGATCAACTTCACCTGCACATCAACCTAAAAGAAATGCTGGCAGTAAAACTGGCAATCCAAAGGTTCAGACCATTTCTCAAAGAGGGCCAGTTGATGATAAGGACAGACAACACCACAGTCATGTGGTACATCAACAAGCAGGGAGGCACTCATTCATACCCCCTATGCAGAATGACTTTAGAGCTGTGGAACCTGGCACTCAGCTACAACATCCAGTTACAGGCAATTTTTGTACCGGGAAAAGAAAATATTCTAGCAGACATATTAAGCAGAACCACATCGGATGCCCACGAATGGAAACTGCACCCGGACATTTTCAAGACCATCTCAAACAAATGGGGAATGCCTCAGATAGATCTATTTGCATCACCTCTCAATCACCAGCTCAAAAAATTCTACACAAGGACATTACACCCACTGCCATGGAAAGTGGATTCGCTCTCCTTCAGCTGGAAAGGCCTGACAGCATATGCATTTCCACCTCTTCCCTTGATACACAAAGTATTACTAAAAATCAAGGAAGAACGTCCAAGGATAATCCTGATAGCTCCAAACTGGCCAAGACAACACTGGTACCCACTGCTGAGGAGCATGTCTCAGAACAATATGTGGCCAATACCCCTGATGCCTTTGATGCTAACTCAGAACAACTACAGCATCATACATCCAAACCTAAAACGCTGCAACTGACTGCATGGAACATCACATAGCAACAGCTAACCCAGAACTTTCCCAAAGAGTTAAAGACATTATTCTTGAAGCACGCAGACCTTCAACAAGAAGGAACTATGCTGGAAAATGGAAAAGGTTTGTCATTTGGAGTACTGAAAGAGGAAAAGATGTGTCAAACATAGATATGCCTAACATTCTAGCGTATCTGGCGAACTTCTTCATTCAGGCTTGTCCTACTCCTCCATCAAGATACATGCATCAGCTATTTCAGCAGAATACAGCTTTGATCCACCTGTTTTTCGCACCCTTTGCTCAGGCAGTTCCTCAGAGGAATCAAGAATGTAAAACCTCCAAGGAAACCACCTTTGCCAGCTTGGGACTTAAACTTTGTGCTAGAAAAGTTGACACTATCACCCTTTGAACCAGCAGCAACAGCAGACCTACAACACCTGTCATGGAAAACTGCTTTCCTACTGGCAATTACTTCAGCAAGGAGGGTTTCAGAGCTACAGGCCTTAATGGCAGTGCAACCCTTCCTAATCTTCCACCAAGATAGAGTGTCCATGAGGACTAATCCTACATTTATGCCTAAGGTGATATCCAGAGTGTCTTTAAACCAGGCAATCCACCTACCTACCTTCTTTCCCAACCCACAAAACAGAGGGGAAAGAATACTGCATACCTTGGATGTACATAGACAGCTACGCTACTACCTGGACAGAACAAAAAATAGCAGAAAGACTGACCAACTTTTTGTAGCCTATGCAACAGGAAGGGAAGGAAAAGCTATTTCCAAACAGACAATCTCCAAATGGATAGGAAATTGCATACGATTCTGTTACTCCTTCCATGGAAAACCAATTCCACAGAACATAAGACCTCATTCTACAAGGGCAACAGCCACTACCACAGCCTTCTTACGAGGAGTGGCAACCAAAGACATTATTGAGGCGGCTACTTGGACCTCCGTGCATACATTTGCCAAGCATTATAACTTACCTCTATATTCCAGATCCCGAGCAGGGTTTGCCACTGCTGTACTGCAAGGGATCCTAAACACACCATAATCTAGTTTTATCCTCCTCCCTAGTTGGCTATGGTATTCTACCCAGTTGTTATGACTGCAGATGCATCCATGAAGGACATAGTACAGTTTTGTACCTACCATAAATGTAGATGTCCGAATTGGATAGCATCTGCAGTCAGGATTACCCTCCTCCTTCCCTCTGTGGTACTCCTAGGGTATTTTACCCTCCTAATAGCTAGCTGGTGGGGGGGAGTCTTTTATGGTGTATTTGTTTGTATATATGTACATACATGCTTATTTTTGTGTTTACCTCTATCTTTTTGAAAACATTGGCATCTATCCAAATTTTAGCCTCCAAGAGGGCTACTGGCATCTGGGGCAAGAAACACTGAGGAAAATGGCGTCGGCTGATGCCTTTATACCCGAAGACCAACAGAGATGATGTCGGGTGAAGTGCGACATCAGCCGAAGCCGGACCCAGACTTTGGAATCCGGCCGACTGAAGGGCTGCCTGACGACAGGACAACCCAGTTGTTATGACTGCAGATGCTATCCAATTCGGACATCTACATTTATGGTAGGTACAAAACTGTACTTTCCTTTTTTCACCCTTCTTCTGAGGTGTATTTGCAAAGGGTATGGGATCTTACTCATTTTGGAACTCCTGACATTTGGGACAAGAAAAACTGGAGAACATGGCGTCGGCTGTCAGCTTTGTATTCCTGGCGCTCTGACATCAGGGAGCATGGCTGAACAGCCGACGCCGGACCCAGACTTTCGGATTCTGGCCGACCGAGGACTGCCTGCCAGCAGGGGAGAACCCTACAGTCATGACTGCAACAGTGAAGACACTCGAACATCTACATTTATGGTAAGTGTACACAACTATACTTTGTGTGTATGTATGCATGCGTTTGTGTTGTATTTAATGTGTAAAATTGTGTATACATATGATTATTTATTTATTGGCATTTGTTGATGGGCAAAGTTCAACTGGGCACAGGTGTCCTTTTCAGTGGAGGCCTGGAGTTAAAAGCCCCAGAGTATCATATTTAATGTAATCAATATTTGCAGTGACAAGTGTTATAGTGTAGATGTCCTTCATGGATGCATCTGCAGTCATAACAACTGGGTTGTCCTGTCGTCAGGCAGCCCTTCAGTCGGCCGGATTCCAAAGTCCGGGTCCGGCTGATGTCGCACTTCACCCGACGTCATCTCTGTTGGTCTTCGGGTATAAAGGCATCAGCCGACGCGATTTTGCTCAGTCTTGCTTGCCGTGGCGCTCAAGCAGAAGCTGTTCGCAAGTGCGGTCGGTCGGTCGATCCAGAGATTACTTCACCGAATACTACTTCAAGACTTCTAAAGCTAAGTACCCGCTGGGGACTCTTTCTTGCCTCAGCCGATGTCAGAAAAAGTTAATAATTGTTTAACCTGTGGGAAACAAATACCTCATAAGGATTTCCACTCTTACTGTCTGCCTTGTTTAGGCCCAGCCCACGACGTAGCAGCCTGTTCGCCTGTGCTTCTTTCAACCGAAACGCTTAGGCGCCGGTCGGAGTTTGCTGAACAGTTTTTCGGTTCTGATTTTGCGTATATTATGCCGCCGGATCCTCCGACTACCCAAACTGCTAAAAACGCAAGATAAAGACCGACACTTTCATGGTCCGCGGTTTCACCGAAACCATGGTTAAGCAAATCATGAGTGTCTCGGTTTCGCCGAAACCGAAAGCTGATCAAAATACAGCAGAATCTATCACTACCACTGAGGCCCCTGCTACTTCTCTTGAATCGGCCTCAGAAATTTTATCCACTACGGTGGTTGCCACTGACTTATCAGACACCATTCCCTTGGATGTGTCTACCCCAGCACGTGGTCCTGCTAGGCCTCCAGCAGCCATGTCCATTAAGGCCTTTGCCAGGGCCAAAGCAGCCAAAACTACTAGAACAGTGCCTGCTAAACCCCTACAACACGGCCCTCTTCTAGTTCACAAATGCTTACCCTGGCAGAAGATTTAATTTCATTAATTAGGGATCTCAATCTCACCCAGACAGGGCCTCTCAGCCCCAGAGAAGAGACCTAGGGCAGAGCCCCGAGCCTGTGTCCTCTGATGATTCTGCTGATGAATCAGACATAACAGACCAGCCAGAGGCTCCTTTCTCCAATTTTGAAGACTCAGATGCTGAAGAATCCATTCCAGCTGCCTCCCCACCAGAAGAATTTTCCTTTGGGAAACCTTACATGCCATGAGAGCAGTTCCAATGGCAGCAGCAGGATTTCTCAGACTCCAGAAAAGACTTAGAACCTTTCTGCACCTTCCACAACACAGGCCCTTAGCTATACCTCCTGTGCTCTCTGTAGTGGATGATGCCTTCAATGATGTCTGCTCTGCACCAGATTCTTTACCTCCAGCCCCTGCCAAACCAGACAGATTTTACAGGGTACCAGACACTCATCACCACCTTTACAAGGCCCCACTTGCAGACCCGAAAGTATATCCCAGGGTCCCAAGGCAGTAGTCGACCACAGCTAAAAACCCTATTCCTTCTGAAAGGGAAGCCAGGTCTTTAGACAGATGGGGCAAAAAGGTTTACACTTCAGCTACTCTCTCAGCTAGAGCTTTAAACTGTCAGTTTCACATGATACAATACCAAGAGTTTATGCTTGATCAGTTAACAAAAAAGCTATCCTCTGATGAATCAATTGATAAGAAATATGTATTAGAAATGGTAAATAACATACAACAGGTTAGTAACCATTCCTTAAAATGTGGCTATGATGCACTGGAGGCTTCATTTAGATCAGCCATGACTGGCACAGTGATAAGAAGGCATGCATGGCTAAAGGAACAAGCTTTACCGGATCATATTAAAGCCAAGTTATTAGATGCTCCTATGGATAAGACCAGCTTGTTTGGTACACCTGCCCAGCAGGTAATGAAGAAAATGGAAGAAAAGGCAAAATCTGTTCAAACGGTTAAAGATTTCTTGCAGGTCCAACCCCAAGGTTTAGCAGGAACTGGCCTGCCAAAATTGGTCCTTTCCTGACTCCACAAGATCCCAAAGGGGCAGGAATAGACGTTCCAGAGGCAGAAACCAATCCAGAGGAGGTGCCTACAGAGGACGACAGTGGCAAGGTAACAACAGAGGCACAGACACAACCACTGCCACTACAACAACACAGCCACAGTGACTTAACTCTAAAACCGCCTACCAGGGAACAAATAGCAGCTCCATTAGGCGGCAAATTAACCTTATTTTCAAAGAACTGGCACTATATCACAAAAGACAAGTGGATTTTACAAACCATAGATCAAGGTTACCGGTTCCACTTCCACACTTTACCAGTCAAAAGAGGAATGCCAAATCTACCTCCAAATCAAAAAACAGAGGCTCTACAACAGATAATGCAGTTAGCAAACATGAGAGCTGTGGAAAGAGTGCCAACAACAGAACAAGGAAAGGGATTCTACTCAAGACTATTCCTAGTTCCAAGAAAGGAAAAAGTTGGAGACCTATTCTCGACCTGTCCACCTTAAATACATACATCATTGTCCCAAAATTCAAAATGCTGACCCTACAGCAACTTCTTCCCATGCTGGGCAAGGAGTGTTGGCTGGTAACTCTAGATCTCAAGGAGGCATACCTGCACGTCCCCATTCGACCAATCTGCAGAAGATACCTCAGATTTCTTGCAGGATCAGAGCATTATCAATTCTCAGCATTGCCCTTTGGCTTATCTACTGCCCAGAGTATTCACAAAATGCCTGGCATCAGTAATCGCCCACTGCAGACTACAGGGAATTCAAATTTACCCATACCTGGACGACTGCCTGCTACAAGGGGACAACAAAAGCAAGTTGACAACAGATTTACAAAGGGTCATTTACTTGCTACAAGCACTGGGATACACAGTCAATTTACAAAAATCAAGGCTGATACCATCCCAGACAAGGACATTCTTGGGCGTGGAATTGGACACAGTAAAACAAATGGCTTTCCTAACTGCAGAAAACAGAGAACTCCTCTTTACTTCTTGGCACTAACAAAACAGAACAAGTTAACAGCAAGAAAAGTACTGCAGGCCTTGGGCTTCATGGCATCATGCATAATCTTGGTCCCACTTGCCAGACTACATATGAGAAAACTACAGTGGTACCTAAAGAATTTATGGTCCCAACACAGGCACAGCCTAGAAACAGAAATTCCACTAATTCCATGCTTAAAACAGGAGTTCCTATGGTGGGCTCAAGCATGCCAGTCAAACCCAGGGCTACCCTTTCGCAGATGTCAAGCAAGCCAGACCATCACAACAGACGCTTCAGACCTAGGATGGGGGCCCACATGCTGGACAAATGCGTGCAAGGATTGTGGACGAGGATCAACTTCACCTGCACATCAACCTAAAAGAAATGCTGGCAGTAAAACTGGCAATCCAAAACTTCAGACCATTTCTCAAAGAGGGCCAGTTGATGATAAGGACAGACAACACCACAGTCATGTGGTACATCAACAAACAGGGAGGCACTCATTCATACCCCTATGCAGAATGACTTTGGAGCTGTGGAACCTGGCACTCAGCTACAACATCCAGATACAGGCAATATTTGTACCGGGAAAAGAAAATACTCTAGCAGACATACTAAGCAGAACCACATCGGATGCCCACGAATGGATGCTACATCCGCACATCTTCAAGACCATCTCAAAGAAATGGGGAATGCCTCAGATAGATCTATTTGCTTCCCCTCTCAATCACCAGCTCAAAAGTTCTGCACAAGGACATTCCACCCACTAGCATGGAAAGTGGATTCGCTCTCCTTCAGCTGGAAAGGCCTAACAGCATATGCATTCCCACCTCTTCCCTTGATACGCAAGGTATTACTAAAAATCAAGGAAGAACGTCCAAGGATAATCCTAATAGCTCCAAACTGGCCAAGACAACACTGGTACCCACTGCTCAGGAGCATGTCTCAGAACAATATGTGGCCAATACCCTGATGCCTTTGATGTTAACTCAGAACAACTACAGCATCATGCATCCAAACCTAAAAACGTTGCAACTGACTGCATGGAACATCACATAGCAGCAGCTAATCCAGAACTTTCCCAAAGAGTTAAAGACATTATTCTTGCAGCCCGCAGACCTTCAACAAGAAGGAACTATGCAGGAAAATGGAAAAGGTTTGTCATTTGGAGTACTGAAAGAGGAAAAGATGTGTCAAACATAGATATGCCTAACATTCTGGAGTATCTGGCAGAACTTCTACATTCAGGCCTGTCCTACTCCTCCATCAAGATACATGCATCAGCTATATCAGCAGAATACAGCTTTGATCCACCTGTTTTTCACACCCATTACTCAGACAGTTCCTCAGAGGAATCAAGAATGTAAAACCTCCAAGGAAACCACCATTACCAGCTTGGGACTTGAACTTTGTGCTAGAAAAGTTGACACTATCACCCTTTGAGCCAGCAGCAACAGCAGACCTACAGCATCTATCGTGGAAAACCGCCTTCCTACTGGCAATAACCTCAGCCAGGAGGGTTTCTGAACTCAGGCCCTAATGGCAGTACAACCCTTCCTAATCTTCCATCAAGATAGTGTCCATGAGGACTAATCCTACATTTATGCCTAAGGTGGTATCCAGAGTGTCTTTAAACCAGGCAATCCACCTACCTACCTTCTTTCCCAACCCACAAAACAGAGGGGAAAGAATACTGCATACCTTGGATGTACATAGACAGCTACGCTACTACCTGGACAGAACAAAAAGTAGCAGAAAAACTGATCAGCTTTTTGTAGCCTATGCAACAGGAAGGGAAGGAAAAGCTGTTTCCAAACAGACAGTCTCCAAATGGATAGGAAATTGCATACGGTTCTGTTACTCCTTCCATGGAAAACCAATTCCACAGAACATAAGACCTCATTCTACAAGGGCAACAGCCACTACCACAGCCTTTTTACGAGGAGTGGCAACCAAAGACATTATTGAGGCGGCTACTTGGACCTCCGTGCATACATTTGCCAAGCATTATAATTTGCCTCTATATTCCAGATCCCGAGCAGGGTTTGCCACTGCTGTACTGCAAGGGATCCTAAACACACCATAATCTAGTTTCTTCCTCCTCCCTTAGTTGGCTATGGTATTCTACCCAGTTGTTATGACTGCAGATGCATCCATGAAGGACATAGTACAGTTTTGTACCTACCATAAATGTAGATGTCCGAACTGGATAGCATCTGCAGTCAGGATTACCCTCCCTCCTTCCCCTCTGTGGTACTCCTAGGGTGTTTACCCTCCTAATAGCTAGCTGGTGGGGAGTCTTTATGGTGTATTTGTTGTATATATGTACATACATGCTTATTTTTTGTGTTTACCACTATATTTTGGAAACATTGGCATTTATCCAAAATTTTTAGCCTTCAAGAGGGCTACTGGCATCTGGGGCAAGAAACACTGAGGAAAATGGCGTCGGCTGATGCCTTTATACCCGAAGACCAACAGAGATGATGTCGGGTGAAGTGCGACATCAGCCGAAGCCGGACCCGGACTTTGGAATCCGGCCGACTGAAGGGCTGCCTGACGACAGGACAACCCAGTTGTTATGACTGCAGATGCTATCCAGTTCGGACATCTACATTTATGGTAGGTACAAAACTGTACTTTTCAGTGACTTTATAACATAATAGTGTAGTAAAATTTGTATTGATCCAGTAACTAGATTCCAAGTAAACTACAGCAGAAAATACACACCGGACTCCTCCAGCTAACCACCAGGTCACCAGGGCTAAAAAAAAATGATATCTAATGTAGCAGAAATCAAACATAAAACCCGCTCATAAAATTCCGATATTTTAATAGATTTTAACGCCTTTGCTTGTTTAGTACTCTCTGATTGGAAAGATACAAAAGTCTTTACTTCATCTGTTTTTAAGGAAGTATTTCTTTATTTCAGGTTTTTGGAGGAAATGTTAATTCTTTGGAATGATGATGTATCTAGCTTTGAGTTTTTGGCAGAATTGAATGCTTCTACAAATTATTTTAAGTTTACATCTTCTATTGGATTAGATTCCATTAATTTTTTGGGTGTTGTATGCAAGTTTATGATCAAAAACATTATATTTTGAATGTTTATTGAAAAGAGGCATATTCAAATTCTCTTTTACATTATGATAGTTGTCATCCTTTCTGTCAAAAAAGAAACTTGATTAGAAACATGATTAAAGGCCAAATAGTACACCTGCCAAGAATAGTTTCATCGGATATGTTTGAAAGTGAACTTGATAAGCTGCTAATAATGTTTTCTGAAAGGAACTATACTGCTTGCATGATGGAACCTGTGAACAAAGAAATGCTTAAAGGAAGAGAATATAAATATGCCCCCATTCTTAGTAGCACAAGTTCATTAGTGGATGTTACCCAGAAGACCGATTATGGTAACTGTAATTTGGACAAAATGTGCTCTGTGTTAATTAAATGCAATCATCAGGCACCAGCACTTAGAAAAATCTTTAGACACTTGAGGCAGAGTATTTACGAAGGAACGTAAATATCTTTTAGGTCCATATCCCAAGATTACGTGTAGCAGGGGTGACCATCTTAAAAATATTTTTGAAAGAAACAATGTTAGCAGGGAAAGATCTAATTGTTCTACAATGATGAAGTAGGGATCCTGTAAATATTGTGAATTTTTTAACGATAGACCGTACGTTATAGTGGAAGGATATGATAAAACTGTCTTGTTTTGGGGTATGTAGTTGCAATACAAAATGGTTGTGAACCTGGGAACATGTATTGCATCTTCTGCATTATGCATAGGTAAAGTGACTAGGGCACTTGGAGCGAATTTATGAACATGTTTATGATGTAAAAAAAATCCATACGTAAAAATACATTTTATAAGCATACATTGCAGTATCCACAATTTAAAAGATATTTATGTTTTATTATAGCTAGAGTGATGGTGATGGACAGAGAGGGGAACAGTGATTTAGTTTTAGAACAAAAGGAATTGAAATATAAGCTCCTGATAGATACCATGAACTAACCCAGGCTGAATGACGAGCTGTGCCTGACTGTATCCTTAAACCTAGAGTTGCTAAGTTGAATTAAATTTTTAATAAAAGTTTTAAATAATGTATAATTTGTAAATATTAGAGAATGTTAGAGAGTATTTGATGTAAGATAATAGATGAAAGTTTCTAGTGGTTTGTGATATTTTGGTATGTTTATATGAATTGTCACTTTAACTGACCAGTTGATTCTTTTGCTTGCTGGAATAATGCAGATTTGTGTCTGTATGAATAGCTGTATTGAGTGCATGTTAAAAATGGTGACGTAGAAACATTGGCAATCATTAATTTGACTTCTTCACATCAAAGCCCACTTTGATCAACCAAAAAAGTAAACCATAACAGCAGTGTAACTTTGAGTAGTGATTATGGTCAGCACACACAAGTAAGGATGGGCAGGGGCTTCGCTGCCATGCACCACCTTACTTATGTATGCTAAGTCTTTTTTAACCTTGCACATTACCTTATGAAAACGTTTCCCTAGTAGTACATTTATACATCACTCGATACACTAGCGTACACACAGCACCAAAACTATTCATTTTCACAGTCGTTACTCTAACCTTAACCTGCACATACACTCCTACCACTAACACTAAAATTGTCAGTATATCACAAAGTTCCGGAATGAATGCACACAGCCACTTACTGTAACTCAAACTACATCCCCTAAAGAAGCTGAACATTTGACATACTTACTTTTGATAAACTCGTTGCTTGACAAGGATTACTGTTGAAATAAATAGTAAAAACAACATAGCAGTATACTGTGTCAAGGAAGTCAACAACGTAAATCATTTGTGTGTGTGTGTGTGTGTGTGTGTGTGTGTGTGTGTGTGTGTGTGTGTGTGTGTGTGTGTGTGTGTGTGTGTGTGTGTGTGTGTGTGTGTGTGTATGTATGTATAATGTCTTGTATGTGGTTGGAGAAAGCAGGTTTCTTTATGTAGATAGGCAAGTCTTGCAGTATTAGAGTAGATGGGGTGCTTTGTGTAATTTGAGACAGTCGATTAGGCTTTGAAGTTTGGTGTAGTAAGAATATTGTAGAAAATGGCATTGGCTATAACTACTCTGGAAAGAAATGCTGCTCTTCCTGTGTAACCTGCAAGTAAATCATATCTGTCATGGAGGTTTTGTAAGGAAAGCAAGTCATTCTAGGAGACTGTAGAATTTCTAATGTCAAGAACACTTTTTTGCCTATAATTTAAAGGAAAACTCCATCTTGGAAGTCAGTTGTATCTTTTTGAGCAATTTTAACGCATTAAAGTAACTCCAGGTATTCCTTAACATTTTAATATTTTTCCACAAACTGACATGGTAACATGATCTTGTTTTACTGCTTTCTTTCCCATTCCCAGAATTAATTTCAAGTCCACTTTATATAAGCCTTACGAGACAGTAAGGTATGTGGTCTTTGTAGACCACTGGGATGCAGTAGCAGTAGAGTAACT
Source organism: Protopterus annectens (assembly GCF_019279795.1). NCBI lineage: Eukaryota > Metazoa > Chordata > Ceratodontiformes > Protopteridae > Protopterus > Protopterus annectens. Next base: position 123,926,868 of record NC_056749.1, read on the forward strand.
ACCCAGAAATGTTGGATAGCAATCCCACTACCAGAGTACATAAAAAACGCAAAGAAAAGGACAGAGAGACAGTCTAGGTCCAAAACCGACAACGAAGCTTCTCCTAAGCCAGTTGGCGGTTCGCCGGTACTAAGTGAGGCGCTTTCGCAGCCCCTGATAACTGCTACTTTCGAGTCGCAGGCCCCTACCAACACCCATGTGGAGTCTGGTATGCCGCGAGGTACTCAAAGTATTGGACCCGCGGATGTATCTCCCTCAGATGGGTACGGAGCCGCTGAGCAGTTACCGGCTTCTGAGGGGTGTATTCAGGTCTCAACATTTTTATATCAAACCGACGACAGCTGCAAAACCAAAGACAAAAGCAACTTCTAAAACTAAAAAAATGACGCATGAGCCACGTGCATAGGCCTCTATGCTTAAAAAACAGATGATCAAAATGGTTGAAGACCTGATTACCTTGATCGGGGGTTCCCATCCCCCTCCAGATAAGAGGTCTAGGCAAGACACTGATTATGAATCTTCAGATCAGGTTTCTATTTCTTCTGATTCCTCTTCTGATCAGGAATTATCTACACCTCCCTATGAGGATTCTGATGCAGAGGAAATCTATACCATCTGCATCACCACCTGAGGATTATTCATTTGGAGAAACCTTGCATACTTTGAGGGAGCATTTTCACTGGGAGAGTTGCATACTTTGAGGGAGCATTTTCACTGGGAGAGTCAAGATTTCTCAGAGTCAAAAAAGAGGCTCGAGGATTTCCTTCTCCCTCAGCACAGGCCTTTAGCCATACCCCCTGTTTTAGACATTGTGGATGATGTGTTTTCGGAGTCCAGCTTTGACCCCTGACTCCTTACCTCCGGCTCCCAGCAAGCCTGACAGATATTACAGGGTCCCTGACTCTCACAATTTTTTATTTAGAAACCCTGCTGCTGATCCTGAAACTATTTCACAGGGTCCAAAGGGAGTTAAGGCCTCAACAGCAAAAAATCCTACCCTCTCTGACAGTGATTCAAGGGCACTGGATAAATGGGGAAAAAAGGTTTATACATCTGAAGAAAGCCAAACTTCTGATCTTTCCACCCACTCACCTATCTCCCCCTATCTCCCCCTATTGACTTCACACTCACATCTAACAATGGCACACTTATTGCTCCAGACCAAACAACAAAACTATTGGGTATTACTATCGATAACCAACTAAAATTTGACTTTCATATCAACTCCACCATAAAATCAACTAACAGGAAACTTGGATCTCTATATAGAATCAAATCTTTCTTAACACCTGAAGCTAGAACTATAATAGCTAGAACCCACTTAATCTCTACCCTATTATATGCTTCTTCTATATACACTAACCTTTCGAAGTACAACCTCAAGAAACTAGCCATATCATACAACAACATAGCCAGATTTGCCACTGCCTCTCCATATAAAACTCACCACTGTTTGAATCTTTTAAAGCTAGGTTGGCTGGAATTAGCCCACCTCATACAATACTATCAACTCGCTATTGCACATAAAGTCCTTTATCACCCTGAAAACACACCAATGCTCTCTACACTCATAACACCCTATCACAATATATGAGGCATCTCCGTTCCTTTAACAAAACACTGATAAAAACTTCTAAATCAAACAATGTAGCAGGAGACTCCATATTTTCCAACTCAATTGGCAAAATTTGGAATCAACTTCCACCAGACCTCACAACACTGACTTCTATTCCACTATTTAAATCCAATCTAAGACTCTACCTAAACAACCACAGGCTATTTTCCTGCAACGACCCTGGGTAACCTTTCTCACTCACCTTGCTTCCCTCCTTTACTCTTCACCTGGCCTTCATCATTTCTCCAGCTTACTTAACTTTCCCTCTTATTAATCCATCTGTCTATCCCTCTTTATTCATTCATATTTCTTAACCTAAATACTTATGTCTTTGAATAACACACCTTAACCTAGCATTTTTATCTAACCTAGACTTCTGCTCTGCCTCACATGGAAATCAATTTTTCATATATCCTGCATTTAACCTATGACATTGTTTTTATTTTTATTTTTATTGTATAACTTTTGTATATTTTTAACTTGTTAAGTAGTGGTTAGTGGAGCTTTTCTCCTCGGGCCTCCACTGAAAATGGACTTGTATTCAGTTGGACTAGCCCGGTTAACAAATGTAAAATAAAATAAAATCTGCAACCTTGGCAATTAGGGCCTTAAACTGCCAGTTTCATATGATCAAGTATCAACAACATGTTATGGGATTGCTGAAACAGAAAATTATGTTAATTTCTGAATGTGCAGAAAATAAAGAATTGCAGGAATTATTGCATGCAGCTGAACAGGTTGGAAAGCATACTTTGCAATGTGGTTTTGATTCTTTAGAGGCCTCCTGCAGGGCCGCAGTTACTGGATCTGTGATTTGGAGGCATGCCTGGTTAAAGGAACAAAATTTGCCTGATCATGTTAAAGCTAAATTACTAGGTGCACCTTTACCAGCATGATACTCTGTTTGGTATTAAGGCATAAGAGGTTTTAAAGAAAATGGAAGACAAAGCTAAGTCTATGCAAACTGTAAAAGACTTTTACAAGTGCAGCCACCAAGATTCAGTAGACACTGGCCTACAAATAATTGGTCCTTTCCTGTGTCAGATAGAGCTCAAACGGGCAAATCCAGACGCCCTAAGGGTTCCAGATACCAGGCATAAGATTCATACAGGTCAAAGCAGTGGGGCACTTCTACCTCCAAATCTGGAGGAGATAAAGCGCAATCCTACAGAAAACAGTCCCAATGATTTCCCTCTGCCTTCACCAAGCACTTATCTTTTGGCAGCACCTTTAGGGGGAAAATTAGCACTTTTTGCTCATAATTGGCAGTTAATAACCCAGGACAATTGGGTGCTAAACATAGTATCACAGGGATGCAGATTCCATTTCCATACTCTGCCAATGGCAAATGGTTGGCCAGATCTGCCAAAAAATCAATGGGCAGAGGCACAGAAACAGGTTACGTCCCTCATGGATATGGGGGCCATTCAGCCAGTACCAGAACAGGAAAAAGGACAAGATTTTTACTCGACTGTTCTTGGTACCCAGAAAGGACAAGGCCTGGTGGCCAATACTGGATTCATCGATTTTGAACACATGCCTGGACATTCCAAAATTCAAAATGCTGATTTTGCAGCAGCTTCTGCCCATGCCGGGCAAGAATGCTTAGCTGGTGACATTAGAGCTAAAACAGGCATACCTGCATGTCCCAGTAAGACAATTGTGCAGAAGATACCTCAGATTCAAGGCTGGCTTAATGCATTACCAATTCTCTGCACTGCCCTTTGGCTTATCTACTGCGCCCAGGGTCTTTACAAAGTGCCTGGCACCAGTAATTGCATTTTGCAGACAAAGAAGTATTCAAATAGATCCTTACTTGGACGACTGTCTCATTCAAGCAGAGGACAAGGACACTCCTCTTCAACATCTGGCATTTGTAAAAGGCTTCTAGCATGCCTAGGGTACGCCATAAACAAAAAGAAATCACAAGTGGTACCCTCTTAAATAATTACATTCCTTGGTGCAAGCTTGAATACAACTGCACAGATGGCTTACCTCATGCCAGACAAACAAAGGCAACTGACAACATACTTCAAACAAATGGCAACAAAAGCCCAGTTATCTGCAAGACAAATTCTTCGGGCATTGGGCTTCATGGCATCCTGCATTCTACTAATTCCATATGCGAGACTGCATATGTGGAAACTTCACTGGTACCTAAAAAGTTTACGGAGTCAACATTTTCACTGTCTGGAAACGATGATTCCTCTCATTCCCTGCATACAACAGGAGTATTTTTGGTGGGCAGAGACATGTCACCAAAACAAGGGACTGTCATTCACTCTACCCCCTGCCAGACAGACCTTAACAACAGACGCATCAGATTATGCCTGGGGGCCCACATGGCGGGAAGATGCATTCAGGGCATATGGACCCCAAAACAAATGCATCTGCATGTAAACCAGAAAGAGATGCTAGCTGTTCAAAATGCCCTGGCAGCCTTCAAGGACTTACTTCATCCAGGACAACTACTGATAAAGACAGACAACACCAGGGTCATGTGGTATATAAACAAGCAGGGGGGCACACACTCGTACCCCCTTTGCAGCTTAGCCGTGGCACTGTGGGACACAGCTTTGACTTACCAAGTACATCTTCAAGCTCAATTCCTGCAGGAAAAGCAAAATACTCTGGCAGACGATTTAAGCAGAAACCTTATGGATCCTCATGAGTGGAAACTAGAACCACAAGTCTTCAGCATGATAACAAAGAAATGGGGGAGCTCAGACATAGATCTATTTGTCTCCCCTCAGAATTATCAGTTGAAAAGATTCTGCACAAGGACTTGTCACAGACATGCATGGAAAGTGGACGCTCTATCCTTCAGTTGGAAAAACCTATCAGTTTACACCTTTCCTCCACTGCCTTTTTCCCAAGGACCTCCTAAATGTCAGACAAGTGAAACCAAAGATGATACTAATTGCCCCGGACTGGCCCCGCCAATACTGGTACCCAATCCTAAGGAACTTGTCTCAATACTCAGCTTGGACCTTACCTCAAAGACCTCCACTACTGTCCCAGCAAAACAATCGGATCCTGCACAGTCAACTCCAGACACTGAACCTGGCAGCATGGCTGATCATGTAGTTATACAAACAACACCTCTCAGTAAAGCTGTGATGGATGTCATTTTGGAAGCCAGAAGGTCTAGTACTAGAAAATCTTATGCTGATAAATGGAAGAGATTCTGTGCTTAGAATCAAGCACAGGGAACTGATACAGCAGAACCAAATATTCCTCAGATATTACAATATTTGACTGAGATGCTTGACGAAGGCCTATCTTTCTCATCAATTAAAATCCATGCCTCTGCCATTTCGGCTCATTACATTAGAGAGCCACCAATCTTTTCTCATCCTTTACTAAAGTAGTATCTTAGAGGAGCCAAAAAATTAAGGCCTCCTAGAAGATCACCAATACCTGCATGGGACCTGAATTATGTGTTGGAAAAGCTCACCCTGCCTCCATTTGAACCAGCTGCTACTGCTGATATAAAGTTTTTTTGTCATGGAAAACAGCTCTGCTACTAGCAATTACTTCAGCAAGAAGAGTTTCAGAGCTACAGGCCCTCATGGCTGTGGAGCCTTTTATCATATTTTACCCAGACAGGGTGTCTCTGAGGAGAAATCCAACATTTATGCCTAAGGTGGTTTCCAGTGTGGCTCTTAACCAAACTTTTCATCTGCCAACCTTTTATCCAATTCCACAGAACAAGGGGGAGAGAATTCTGCATTCCTTGGACGTACACAGACAGCTAAGATTCTACTTGAGCAGGACTAAGCTCTAAGAAAAACTGAGCAATTACTAGTGTCATATGCTGTAGGATCAGAAGGAAAGGCTATTATAAAGCAGACAATTTCAAAGTTGATAAGCCACTGCATTCGTTTCTGCTACTTACACGATGGTAAACCTGTGCCCAAGGGCATTAGTTCTCATTCCACCAGAGCTGCGGCTACTTCAGCAGCCTTTCTCAGAGGAGTTCCAACCAAAGACATTCTAGAGGATGCTACTTGGAGTTCTGTTCACACCTTTACAAAGCATTATCATTTGCCTCTCTACTCTTAAGTCCAGGGCAGGCTTTGCCACTGCAGTTCTGCAGGGCCTTATAGCCGCACCTAATGCTGTTTAGCTCTAGCCGCCCAGCTTTGGGATTTTACCCAAATGTAATGACTGCAACAGGGAAACGCGAAGAACATAGTACAGTTGTGCACACTTAGCATAAATGTAGATGTTCAAGTGTATTCACTGTTTCAGTCCAGGTTACCTGCCCGCCATCCCCTTTTCATTCTGGAGTTTATCTTTCCTTCTCTATCTTCTACAACCTATGTGGTGTATTTGCTTGTAGATGAAGGTAAAGTTAATATTGATGCATGTATATGTGTGTATGTGTATATATATATATATATATATATATATGTATTTATATATATATATGTGTATATGTATATATATATATATATATATATGTGTATTTTTTTTTTTTTTTTTTTTTTTTTTTTTTTTGCTACCTTTTTGACATCTGGGGCAAGAAAAACTAAAGAAAATGGCGTTTGCTGCTTGTTTTATACCCCCGACGACCTGACGTCATGGAAGAGGAGACAGCAACCGACACAGAACCCAAGACTTTGGAATTCAGGCCAACTGAGGGCAACCTGCCAGCAGATTACCCAAATGTAATGACTGCAACAGTGAATACACTCGAACATCATGCAAAAGTTAATAATTGCATTACTTGTGGGAAGCAAATACCTCATAAGGATTTTCATTTGTACTGCATTCCTTGCCGAGGCCCAGATCGCAACGTGCTTTGCTGTTGGCATTGTGCTAGATTTAACCAACGCACTATTAAGCATCTGTATGTTTTTGCTTCTAAATATTTTGCTTCAAGATTTAGTTATCCTGAAATGTCGTTGGTTAGCTGTCCGACTACCGGAGTTCACAAAAAACGCAAAGAAAAAGACAGAGACAGACCGTCGAGGTCCAAAACAGTCTATGAAACTTCTCCTAAGCCAGTCGTCAGTTCGCCGGTACTCAGTAAGGCGCTTTTGCAGCCCCTGATACCCGTTACTTTTGAGTCACAGGCCTCTACCGAGACCCTCTAAGAACTTTCCCTGTAAGCACTGGTCCTTTCCTGATCCTAGCCGACTGGGGCAAGCTAAGCCCCACATGGACAGGCCACCCATGTCCTTTACAGCAGGGACAACAGAGAACCAGTTAGTGGACCACATCCGCTTTTAAGGCAGGGAGTTGTAAGCCATCCCTCTATGGCAAAAACTCTCAAAGACTCCCTAACCCCACCTGCCCTCCTTTCACCCAAAAGCTAGGAGGAAGGCTGTCCTTCTGCAAAGAAACCTGTCTGGTTGTAACCAAGGACCAATGGGTCTTAAAGATTGTTTTCCAGGGATACAAATTCACATTCAACGAACTTCCAGTTCCGAGAGTGTACCCAGACTTAACTCCCAATCAGTGGGCAGAGGCATTAAAGCAAATCCAAATTCTCATAGCCCAAGGCGCAGTAGTACCTGTCCCCGCAGATCAAGCAGGCAAAGGCTTTTATTCCAGGCTTTTCCTTGTTCCCAGAAAGGAGGGCAGTTGGTGCCCAATCCTGGATCTATCCATTCTGAACACATCCCTGGTGGTCCCCAAATTCAAAATGCTAACCCTGCAGCAGCTGCTGCCTATGCTGAAAAAATGCCTGGTTAGTGACCCTGGACCTAAAAGATGCATACCTCCATATCCCTATAAGGGAGTCCTGCAGGAAATTGCTGCGTTTCAGAGCAGGCTCACAGCACTTTCAGTTCTCTGCATTTCCCTTTGGCTTATCTACTGCTCCCAGGGTTTTCACCAAATGTTTGGGCCCGGCCATAGCATTTTGCAGACAGAAAAATATACAGATTTACCCTTATCTGGACAACTGCCTTATTCAGGCAGAAAGCAAAGAAAAGCTGCTCCAGGACCTACAGTTTATCAAAACTGTCCTAACTTCCTTGGGGTTCACCATCAATGAGAAAAAATCAAAGCGGACTCCCTCCAGGAGGATCAGTTTCCTGGGAGCACTGCTGGACACAGCATCTCAAATGACCTTCCTATCCCCAGAAAATCAAAGCTTCGTGTGTCTCTACTTTACCCAGCTGGCATACAAAGTCACCTCACAGCGAGGAAGTTCCTGCAAGCCTTGGGGCACATGGCTTCTTGCATCCTTCCAATTCTTCTGGCCAGGCTACACATGAGGAAACTTCGGTGGTATCTAAGGAACCTTTGGTGTCAACACACACAGCCTCTAGAGACCTCTCTCTCTTTGATCCTTTGTATTAGGGCAGAGTTTCTCTGGTGGGCAGGGGCCTGTGCCAGAAACCAGGGTCTCCCCTTCATCCACCGAGCAGACCATCACCACCGACGCCTCATACATCGCTTGGGGCGGCCACCTAGCAGGCAGGTGCACCCAAGGTCTTAGGGATGCCCAACTCCTTCCCTTGCACATCAACCAAAAGGAAATGATTGCAGTGCAAAAGGCTCTGACATCCGTCCAGCCCCATCTCAGGCCAGGAGTTCTCCTTATCAAAAGAGACAACACCATAGTAATATGGTACATCAACAAACAGGGAGGGACACAATCTTACCCTCTGTGCAGGCTAGCCATGAACCTCTGGCTGACTGCCTCCTCCATGGCATTACACCTAATAGCCCAATACCTACCAAGGATCAGCAACACCCTGGCAGACCACTTAATCTCTCACTTAATGGACCCACACAAATGGCAGCTCCACAAAAAGATCTTTGTGCAAGACACTCACGTGTGGGAAAATCCGGAGGTGGATCTCTTTGCTTCGCACCTCAACCATCAGCTAAAGAAATTCTACACCAGGGAGTATCACTACCTGCCATGGAAGGTGGATGCCTTGACCTTCCCATGGAACTCCCTCTTTGTGCATGCTTTCTCCCCTCTGCCTCGTATTTCCAAGGTACTCATCAAGATAAGGGAGGAGAGGCCCAAGGCCATCCTCATTGCTCCAGATTGGCCCAGACAACATTGGTACCCCTTGCTGCGGAGCCTGACATCACATCCTTCTAGGCAGCTTCCCCAGATCCCAAACCTCTTGACTCAAACGGGGGGGGGATGCTGCACCCAGATTTTCAGACTCAAGCTATCCGCATGGCTGATACTCCCAAGGTAAGAGAAGGGCTTCTGCTAAGCAAGCAGGTCCTAGACATTATCACAGAGGCCAGAAAGCCTAGCAGCAGAAAATCTTATGCAGGGAAATGAAAAAGATTCTGCTCCTGGTGCCTGTCCAGAGGGGCCAGTTCCTTAACCTTCTGTCCCTCTGATCCTGGATTATCTAGCGGAATTACTCGGTAGTGGCCTCTCCTCTTCTGTTAAAATCCACGTATCAGCCATTTCAGCTCAGTTTAATACAGACCAGCCCCTGTTCTCTCACACTTTGATTAAACAATTCCTCAGAGGGGCTTCTAATATCAGACCTCCTAGAAGGCCTCCCACACCAGCCTGCAATCTTAATTATGTTTTGGAAAAACTAACCTTACCACCCTTCGAACCTGCTGCTTCAGCCAAACTGAAATTCCTCTCCTGGAAGACTGCTTTTTGCTAGCTATCACCTCAGCCAGAAGGGTTTCTGAACATCACGGACTGATGGCCATTGAGCCCTTCATCATTTTCCATGCAGACAGGGGTTTCCCTTAGGACTTAACCCCTCCTTAATGCCCAAGGTGATATCTAATGCGACTCTCATCCAGGTTATTCATCTACCTACCTTCTTCCCTAACCCTCAAAACAAGGGGGAAAGAATTCTGCACTCTCTGGACGTGCACAGGCAGCTCAGATACTACCTGGAGCGTACTAAACCCTTCAGAAAAACGGACCAACTTTTTGTCAGTTTTGCCCTAGGGGCAGAGGGGAAGCCCATTTCCAAGTAGACTATCTCTAAATGGATATCACACTGTGCCCATATCTGTTACAAATTTCATGGCAAACTTCCCAGTAAGTCTGTTCATACCCATTCCACTAGGGCAGCCTCCACTTCCACCAGGGACATCTTGGAAGCTGCCATCTGGACCTCAGTCCATACCTTTACAAAGCATTACCACCTTCCTCTTTTCTTTAAGGCTAGGGCAGGGTTTGCATCTGCAGTGCTGCAGGGCCTTCTTACCCATGCCTAGCCGAGTGATGTCTGCAGGCGTTTCTGCAGTTACCTCCTACTGCTCCTCTAGGCGTCAAATATTGCCTGTTCATATTTGCATTAATAATTCCAAAACCATGTTACATACAGGGTAACAGAATATTTTATCTTGAAGCATACATGATGTCAAACACAATTGTATTGACATATGACCTCTATCAATAAGCATTTGTTAGAACTGTAAGGTGAAAACTTCATTTTTTAAAGGATGAAGCCACACCCACTGGGAGTTTAAGGTAGACACTCAAAAGAGCTCTACTGGAGGGAATGCCTATCCTGCCACCAGTCTGTTCAGCTTTGGAAATCCTCCCACAGGTGATGACTGCAACAGTGAAACATGAAGAACATAGTACAGTTGTGTATACTTACCATAAATGTAGATGTTTGAGTGTATTCACTGTTGCAGTCTTGGTTTCCCTTCTCCTTCCCCCTTATATCCTCTTTCATTATGGAGACATAAGCTTCTTGGGGTGGTTTTTAACCACCAGGGCTGCTGTGCCATTTTTCTTGGGTCTCCTGACTAGTTAGGGCAAGAAAAACTGATGTAATGGCGTCAGCAGCCTTGCTTTTATAGCACTGATGACCTGACGGTCAGTCTACAGGTAACAGCAGCTGACGCAGAAAAACATTGACTCTGGTATTCTGGCCAGCTGAGGGCTACCACAGCAGTCATAACCCACAAGTGATGACTGCAATAGTGAATACATTTGAACATCTGCGTTTATTGTAAGTGTACACAGCTGTACTTTCTGAAGCCAACTGGATCTATACACTTCACTCTCATCCAGGCGGCCTCACCGGTCTGCCCTTGGCCCCAGCTTTCTTGGATCTATTTCTTCAACAGAATCCTGTGGTTCTCAAGTACAGAAATCATATCTCCACAACTGTTTGAGTTGGTTCGAACTTTCTTTAACGGATTCCTACGAACAGTTTATTTGAATCTCAGAGCAAGAAAGACAGGTACTCTCTGAGTACTGTTGAAACTTTCACCTTGGATACCTTTGCGTGGTTCTCGTCCTCTGAGCCATCTGCACAGTTGAATCCAGGGAATCAACCCAAGTCATTGGATGTCCTTCAAGGATGCATCTGCAGTCCTTACAAATGGGTTGTCCTGTCGTCAGGCAGCCCTTCGGTCGGCCGGATTCCAAAGTCTGGGTCCGGCTTCGGCTGGTGTCGCACTTCACCCGACGTCATCGCTGCAGTTTTTCGGGTATAAAGGCATCAGCCTACGCCATTTTCCTCAGTCTTTCTTGCCGCGTGGCACCCGAAGCAGAAGCTGTTCGCAAGTGCCGGTCGGTCAGATCCAGAGATTACTACTACCGAATACTACTTCGAAGACTTCTAAAAAGCTAAGTACCCCGTTGGGGACTCTTTCTTGCCTCAGCCGATGTCAGAGAAAGTGAATAACTATTTATCTTGTGGGAAACAAATACCTCATAAGGATTTCCACTCCTACTGTATACATTGTTTAGGCCCAGACCACGACGTAGCAGCTTATCTAGCCTGTGCTTCTTTTAACAGACGGACGCTTAGACGTCGGTCGGAGTTTGCTGAACAGATTTTCGGCTCTGACTTTGCCTATATTATGCCGTCGGATCCTCCGACAATGCAAATTACCAAAAAACGCAAAGAAGAGGACCGACACTCGCGGTCCGCGGTTTCGGCCGAAACCGCGATTAAGCAAACCGTGAGTGTCTCGGTTTCGGCCGAAACCGAGCAAGCGGTTCTTTCTTCAGCCGAAACCATGCCTTCTACCGAGGCCTCCTCTACCCTGGTAGAATCGGCTTCTGAAATCCAACCTTCTGTTGCGGTTTCTCAGGAATTATCAGACACTATTCCCCTGGATATTTCAACCCCTGCACGTGGAGCTGCTAGGCCTCCTGCAGCCATGTCTATTAAGGCCTTTGCCAGGGCTAAAGCAGCCAAAGCTTCAAAAACGGTGCCTGCCAAACCCCCCTCACACAGGCCCAGCACCAGCTCCCATATGCTTTCTTTGGCTGAGGATCTAATTTCTTTAATTCGTGGATCCCAGCCTCATCCAGACAGGACCTCTCTCCCACCTCCAGAAAAGAGGCCTAGAGCAGAGCCCCCTGAGCCAGTATCCACAGATGATTCCTCTGATGACTCAGAACATACAGACCCTCCTGAGGCTCCTTATTCCCCTTACGAAGACTCTGATGCGGAAGAGTCCATTCCTTCAGCCTCTCCACCTGAGGAATTTTCCTTTGGGGAAACCTTGCATGCTATGAGGGAACAATTTCAGTGGCAGGGCCAAGATTTCTCAGACTCCAGAAAAAGGCTTAGAACCTTTCTACATTTGCCACAACATAGGCCTTTAGCTATACCTCCAGTTCTTTCTGTTGTAGATGATGCATTTAATGATGCTTGCACTGCTCCTGATTCATTACCTCCGCCCTGCTAAGCCCGATAGGTTCTACAGGGTCCCGGACACTCCTCACCATTTATACAAGGCTCCTTTTGCAGATCCAGAGACTATCTCCCAGGGCCCTAAAGCTGTCGCAGCTACTTCTACTAAAAACCCCCTCTGAAAGGGAATCCAGGTCCTTAGAGAGATGGGGTAAAAAAGTTTACACTTCTGCTACTTTGTCAGCTAGGGCTTTGAACTGCCAATTTCATATGATTCAATATCAAGAGTTTATGCTTGACCAGTTAACTAAAAAGTTGTCCTCTGAAGAATCTTTAGATAAAAAATATGTTCAGGAAATGGTACATAACATACAGCAGGTTAGTAACCATTCTTTAAAATGTGGCTATGATGCACTGGAGGCTTCCTTTAGATCAGCCATGACTGGCACAGTTATCAGGAGACATGCATGGTTGAAAGAACAGGCATTACCAGACCATGTCAAATCAAAGCTTTTGGATGCACCCATGGACAAGGTCAATTTATTTGGTTCCCCTGCACAGCAGGTACTAAAAGATGGAAGAGAAGGCAAATCTGTACAAACAGTGAAAGATTTCTTACAGGTTCAACCTCCAAGGTTTAGCAGGAACTGGCCCTCCAAGAATTGGTCCTTTCCGACTCCTCTAAGACACAGAGAGGCAGGAATAGGCGTTCTAGAGGCAGAAACCACTCCAGGGGTGCCTACAGGGGACGCCAGTGGCAAGGTAACAACCAGCGAGGCACCGACGCAGCCACCACCACTACAACAACTCAATCACAGTGACTTGGCAGTGGCACCGCCTACCAGGGAACAACTAGAAGCACCCTTAGGCGGAAAGCTAACCTTATTTTCAAAGAACTGGCATTGCATCACAAGGGAAAAATGGATTTTGCAAACTATAGACCAAGGTTACAGGTTCCATTTCCATACTCTACCAGGAAAGAGAGGAATGCCAAACCTACCACCTACTCAAAGGGCAGAAGCTCTAAAGCAAATATCTCAGCTATTAAGAATGAGAGCTGTGGAAAAGATACCATCTATGGAGCAAGGAAAGGGATTTTACTCCTTACTCTTCCTGGTACCAAGAAAAGAAAACAAATGGAGACCCATTCTAGACCTGTCCGTTTTAAACACATTCCTCATTGTTCCAAAATTCAAAATGCTGACCCTACAGCAGCTTCTTCCCATGCTGAGCAAGGAGTCTTGGCTGGTAACTCTAGATCTCAAGGAGGCATACCTGCACGTCCCTATACGACCAATTTACAGAAGATACCTCAGATTTCTTGCAGGATCAGAGCATTATCAATTTTCAGCATTGCCCTTTGGCTTATCTACTGCGCCCAGAGTGTTCACGAAATGCCTGGCATCAGTAATTGCTCATTGCAGACTTCAGGGGATCCAAATTTATCCCTACCTGGACGACTGCCTGATACAAGCGGACAACAAAAGCAAGCTAACAGAAGATTTACAAAGAGTCATTTACCTGCTGCAAGCCCTGGGATATACAGTCAATATAAAAAAGTCAAGGCTGATTCCATCCCAAAGAATAACCTTTCTGGATGCAGAGCTGGACACATCAAAACAAATGGCATTCCTAACTGCAGAAAAGAAAGAGCAACTACCTCTCTACTTCTTGGCATTAACAAAGCAGAACCATCTAACTGCAAGAAAAGTACTGCAAGCCCTAGGCTTCATGGCATCCTGCATAATTCTGGTCCCTCATGCCAGACTGCATATGAGAAAGCTACAGTGGTACCTAAAGAATTTGTGGTCCCAACACAAGCACAGCCTAGAAACCAAAATTCCAATAATCCCATGCCTGAAGCAAGAGTTCCTATGGTGGGCTCAGGCCTGTCCATCAAACACAGGATTGCCCTTCTGCAACAGTCAACCAAGCCAAACCATCACGACAGATGCCTCAGACCTCGGTTGGGGGCACACATGCTGGGCAAGTGCATACAAGGCTTATGGACTCAAGACCAGCTGCGCCTACACATAAATCTAAAGGAAATGCTGGCAGTAAAATTGGCAATCCAGTCATTCAGACCATTTCTCCAAGAAGGTCAGTTGATGATAAGGACAGACAACACCACAGTTATGTGGTACATCAACAAACAGGGAGGCACACATTCATATCCTCTATGCCGGCTGGCACTGGACCTATGGGATGTGGCTCTGAGCTACAACATTCAGTTACAAACAATTTTTGTACCGGGAAAAGAAAACATTCTAGCAGACATATTAAGCAGAACTACCACAGATGCCCACGAATGGATGCTGCATCCGGACATCTTCAAAGCCATCACAAGAGAATGGGGATTACCACAAATAGACTTGTTTGCATCCCCACTCAATCACCAGCTAAAGAAATTCTGCACAAGGACGTACCACCCACTTGCTTGGAAGGTGGACTCCCTATCTTTCAGTTGGAAAAACCTGACAGCATACGCATTCCCACCACTTCCTTTGATGCACAAGGTGCTTCTGAATATCAAAGAGGACCGTCCAAGGATCATTCTGATAGCTCCGGACTGGCCAAGACAACATTGGTACCCATTGCTGAGGAGCATGTCTCGGGAACAAATATGGACACTACCCTTGATCCCATTACTGTTAACGCAGAACAACTACAAATTCCTGCATCTAAACCTGAAAACTCTGCAGCTAACTGCCTGGAATATTACATAACAGCAATTAACCCAAATTTATCCCAAAGGGTTAAAGACATAATCCTGGAGGCTCGTAGACCTTCAACAAGAAAGAATTATGCAGCAAAATGGAAAAGATATCTCATTTGGAGTACTGCAAAGGGAGAAGATGTGACACTGGTAAACATAGCCAACATCCTGGAGTACTTGGCAGAGCTCTTCCATACAGTCCTGTCCTATTCTTCCATCAAGATACATGCATCAGCTATTTCAGCAGAATACAGCTTGGATCCTCCTGTCTTCTCTCATCCTCTGCTCAGACAGTTTCTGAGAGGAATTAAGAATGTAAAACCTCCCAGGAAACCACCATTGCCAGCATGGGACTGGAACTTTGTGCTAGAAAAATTGACACTTCCCCCTTTCTAACCAGCAGCAACAGCAGAATTACAATAATTATCCTGGAAGACTGCTTTCCTGCTGGCAATAACTTCAGCAAGAAGGGTCTCTGAGCTACAGGCATTAATGGCAGTGCAACCCTTCCTGATCTTCCATCAAGATAGTGTCCATGAGAACAAATCCTTCATTTATGCCTAAGGTGGTATCCAGAGTGTCATTAAATCAGGCTATCCACCTACCTACATTCTTCCCAAACCCACAGAACAGGGGAGAAAGACTCTTGCATACCTTGGATGTACATAGGCAATTACGCTACTACCTGGACGGGACCAAGTCCAATAGAAAAACTGACCAGCTTCTGGTAGCATATGCCACAGGAAAGGAAGGAAAACCAATTTCAAAACAGACAATCTCCAAATGGATGGGAAATTGCATTAGATTTTGTTACTCCTACCATGGAAAGAAAACTCCAGAGAACATCAGGCCTCACTCCACAAGGGCTACAGCCACTACCACAGCTTTCTTACGAGGAGTGGCTACCAAGGACATTATAGAGGCTGCTACTTGGACCTCCGTGCATACATTTGCCAAGCATTACAATTTACCTTTATACTCTAGATCCCGAGCAGGTTTTGCCACTGCTGTTTTGCAAGGGATCCTAGCTACACCATAATCTCTACTCTTTTCCTCCTCCCCTTGTTTAGCTATGGTATTCTACCCATTTGTAAGGACTGCAGATGCATCCTTGAAGGACATAGTACAGTTTTGTACCTACCATAAATGTAGATGTCCGATAGGAATGCATCTGCAGTCAGGATTACCCACCCACCTTTCCCCTCTGAGGTACTCCTAGGGTATTTGCCATCCTTCAGCTAGCTTGGGGGAGATCTATTATGGTGTATTTGTTTGTATATATGTACATACATGCTTATTTTATGTGTTTGCTCTCTACTATTTGGAAACATTGGCATTTATCCAAATTTAGCCATCCAAGAGGGCACCTGGCATCTGGGGCAAGAAACACTGAGGAAAATGGCGTTGGCTGATGCCTTTATACCCGAAAAACTGCAGCGATGACGTCGGGTGAAGTGCGACACCAGCCGAAGCCGGACACAGACTTTGGAATCCGGCCGACCGAAGGGCTGCCTGACGACAGGACAACCCATTTGTAAGGACTGCAGATGCATTCCTATCGGACATCTACATTTATGGTAGGTACAAAACTGTACTTTCTCTCCCTGTTTCAAGGGACTGGATCCAACTGCAAAAGTGTGATTTCTCGGATTCTGACGAGGTTGGAATAGCTTTCACAGTGCTGAGGAGAATCGTATCCCCTCACAAGATTGATCCACAGAATCCTCCATCATTTGGTTCAACCCATGATCTTCTCTTCTTGGGTTCAGCTTTGTAGCAGGCGTCATCTGGGCAGTTACCATTAGCCCCAAACCTCAGGACTCCTGCTCATCCTCCCCTGAGCCACCAAAAAAGACAGCGTGCTAGAGGAAGCACACAGACTCACCAAAATAATTCATCACTTCAGACACTAACTCAGATGATAGAGAAGGTTCCTCACAATCCCCTCCAGAGGATGTGTCTTTCAAAGAGATACAAGAGCCCATTAGGCAGAGGGGATTCTGGTCAACTGAATCTCACTCCTAGGATGAAACAATTTTGTTTGAGGCTTCCAGGACAACCCCTTTCGAACTTCTTGGTGGTCCCTCAGCTGACAGAATGGTTGAACTGGCAGTAAATAGTTTTGCAGGAACCAGACACTTGTGATGTCCCCAGGAAGCCTGATAGATTCCTAAAACCCTAAAAGAGAAACCCCTGTGAGCCATAACTCCTCCATTGGATTCTCTAGTTATTTCAACAGCCAGCAGGAAAAGAACAGTCAGTGGATTCTTCTTATAATCATTCACCCAGTAAGGAATCTCTATCTGTGGATAGACTTGGGAAGAGAGTGGCTGCATTAGGGGATGGAACTGTGCCACCCATATGACTATATTCCAGAGGGACTTGCCACAGCAAGCTGTGTGCATGATGTAGGACCCATCACACTAGACACAGAGACAGCTCCAGTGTACTGTGTCAACCATGACCAGTATTACTAACCTGTTTGTGCGCCTTCTTCAGAAAGTAGCAGATAGAGCAGCGAGTGCAACTGGAGGCAGGCATTATGAGACGCCATGCTTGGCCTTGCATATGAGGTTTTGTGGACAATTTTAAATGTCCTAAACATGTGTGTCTTGTTTGGCAAATGGTCAAAGAATACATGCAGAACTCCAGGCAAGACGCTGTCTACAGTGGAAGTGAAATTCGAACCGCCAGTGCGTACTTTCAGTAGAAATCAAAAGGATGCTTGATCAGTCTGATTTCACAGGTCCCGCTGTTTTTCAATTTCTCCAAATCTTTTGGGTTTCTAATACTAGTATGGGAATGGGCCCCATTCCTAAGTCAAAGTATGATTAAAGTTCAAGAAATTAGTATAGGTTCATAGGTAGGTACTAGGCTATCTGCCCGAGGGCATTTATAAGCCTAGCCAGTGTGTGTCTGCTTTCGACGCCCCATTGATTGATTAATTGATCCTCTGTCAGGCATAGCCAATGAAGTTATCTCAGGGGTGTATTTTCTGTTACCCATCCACTCGTCAAGGTTTCTCTTGAAGAGTGTTAGTGAGGGGCTCTGCCTAATGTAGTTTGGAATTTTGTTCCAAAGCATGGGGAGTTTCTGTGACAGCAATCTATCCCTCCAGCATGTTCTATTTATTGTTGTGGCGAGGATTAGCTCACTAGAGCACTTGGCTCTGTGACTTGGATTTCTTTAGGTGGAGCATGTCCATCAATTCTGAGTTGGACATGGCTTTGTAAGTCAGGCAGAGATCACCTCTGAGTAAGCGATACGCTACTGAGTACAGCCGGAGTTTTTTCAGTCGGGCTGGATAGGACATATGTTTGAGGCCAGTAATCCTCTTGGTGAGGTACTTTTGTGGTCTCTCCAGCTGGTGTCTTGTGAGGTACATCCCAAATGGGGCATTGTACTTTATGATGGGTCTGATGAGGGACGAGTAGAGGGGCACTATAACCTCTTTATTTCTAGATGCAAACCCTTTAGTAATTAGATGGGCCACATAGAAGGATTTTCTAACTGCTTTGACAATATGATTGTCAAAGGTGAGATTACTATCTACCTGGGTCCCCAGAACTCTTATTACCTCTTCAGTATTAAGGAGGGCTGCCACCTATGTGGTAATTCATGGGTGATTTTTTTTTCCCCAAACGGAATGGCTATGCATTTTTTGGCATTTAGCTTGAGGCCATGACTTTGACACCAGGTGTCCGTCTCAGTAAGGCCCTTTTGGAGGGTGTTCGTGTCAGCCGGAGAGTCAATTATGGCTCCCAGTTTGCAGTCATCGGCGAACTTGGTTAGCCATAGTCCTCCTGTGTTTGCCTGTACTTCTGAGAAGTATATGCCGAACAGTAGGGGTCCCAGGATCGAGCCGTCCGGGACACCACTTGTGACTAAAGTCTGACCTGGAGCCCGCTATTCTTACCGTGTGAGTTCTGTATGTAAGCCAGTTGGAAACCCATCTTGTGACGTAGGGGTTTATGTTCAGGCTGGTGAGTTTTTCTGTAATACCAGAGTGGGGAATGGTGTTGAAAGCCTTGGCAAAGACAAGGTAGGCTGTGTGAACAACCTTTCCTTCATCTATGGCCTTAGCGACTGTCTCGAAGAAGTCAACCGGGTTTAATAGGCATGATCTGCTCTTAAAGCCGAACTGGGTCGGGTCAAGTGTTTGGATGTTCCCAATGTCTTTGTTAATGAGTTGCATGATGATGCGCTCTATAGCCTTGCAGACCAGACTAGTCAGGCTTATGGGGCGATAGTTACCAGGGTCAGTTGTGGCGGCTCCTTTGTGGAGTGGAATAACTGTTGCTGTGTGCCATTCTTTGGGCATCTAGCCTATGGAGAGGCTGAGGTTGAACAGCGTGTTTATGTGGGGGGGGTTGGTTTGTTCTGTAGTTTGTGCAAGACACAGCCTGGGACACCATCTTGCCCCACTGACGCTGTGTTTTTGGCTTTTGAAAGGGCTATTCTCACCTGTGTGCCTGTGATTTCCGAGAAACTACACTTTTCCGATATGGTTGTGGGCCCCTTTGGGGGTGAGAGGGGGATGAAGTTTGCACTGAATATATCAGCCAGGATGTTGGCAATAACAGTAGGTTCAGCATATTTTGTGCTGTTTTGCACTAGTTCAAGTGCATATATGCAAGTTGCCACTTAGATTCTTGACATAGCTAAAGAAGGCTTTGTGGTTATCTGTTTGAATCCTTGGCTATTTTTCTTTCGAAGTTAGCCTTGGATGATTTTATGAGGGACCTTAGTTTCTTACTGATACTGATCAGGGATGTCTTTCCTTCTTGGGATTTGCTTTTTTTTTATCTAGTTTCCTCCATCTATTGTATAGCCTGTTTATGGCAGGGGTCCACCAGACTGATTTCCTTCTCTTAGAGGAGTGAGTCTTGGTTTTGCTAAGAATGGCATGATCCATGCATCCTTGTTAGGTGCTCATAGAGTGCATTTGTAAAGGTTTCTGCATCTTGGGCAGCGTTATCCTTTAGCGTGGAGTCTGTGAAACTTACCGCCTCATTCTTAAGTAAGGTGAAGTTTGCTTTAGAAAAGTTTTTTACTGTGGTTTCCTTAGTTGGGGGTGGTGGTAGGGTGTGGACATCCAGAGTGATTAGTTTATGGTCTGATCTAACCAGTGCTGGGTTGACCTCCGGTGTGGAACACCTGTCACCCATGTTTGTGATGACTAGGTCCAATATGTTTTCATCTCTGGTAGGGGAGTTTACCAGCTGATCCAGGGTGTTTGAGTTGATGAATTCCAGGAAGCGCTAGGCCTGGGAGTTTGTACTCTAGTAGTTTTCCCAGTTAATGGTAGGGTAATTGAAATCGCCCAATATCAGGGTGTTCGGTAGGACCTTCATGTTTTCCAGTGTCTCCAGAAAGGTGGAGTGGTGGTTCTGGGTCATGGAGGGTGATCTGTAGCAGGCCACAATTTTCATTGCAGATTTGCCCGATGTTAGTAGCACGTGGATGATCTCAGAGGTATCATGCTGCGCCACTAACCTGGAGGTGTAGGTATCCTTGATGAATATGGATACACCCCCTTTTTTGTGTTTCGGTCCGTGATCTGTGGTACGAGTTGTAGCCCGGAAGTGCTGGAGTGCTCTCTGGAGCCTTGAACCAGGTTTCAGTTACTGCACAGATGTCGACGTTCTCCATACTGAGCAGTGCTTCGAGCTCGTGCATTTTGAGATTTAAACTCCTGGCGTTGAGTAGCATAACCTTCTTTTTTTTTTTTTTCTTTTTTTTTAAGTGTGCTGTTTATGGAGGCGAGTTTGACTTTTGAGCCTTGCCTAAAAAAGGCACTATGGGGACAACAGGAACCTTGGCCAGTATTCGAAAGCCTAGGGAGTGACAGGTGCAAGCCGTCTCTTGCGAAGCAACGCGGCTTGTCGGGCATGTCGTCCCAGGCTGGCAGACACTGGATCCCCTTTGAATGACACCAGAAGCTTAGCCAATTGTTGAAATTGATCATTTTGTCTTTATACTGAGGTATCATTCTTGGTGAGGGCAGGATGCTACTCAGGTCAGGGTCATACCAGCCTGAGGTACATGAGTAGAGAGCTCTTCCATGTCTCTTTTCATGTAGTCCAGGGAGTTAAGTCTCGGGTCATTCACATCAACATGAACAATGACAGTCATATTTGTACTTGTTCTGGAGTGACCCGAGTGCTTGTGTTATGTGGCAGATTCTGGCTCCCGACAGGCAGCTAACAGTCATCTTCTGCTTGTCCAGCCTAGTGAATGGGACGTCAGTGTGCCTGACTATAGAGCCACCTATTATTAGTGTATTAGATATGTTATTTCGCTTTAAGGGCTGTGATTGTATGGCACACTGAGTTTGTGTTTTATGTGTTGTTTGGTTTGTGACAGGAGGTGCAGGTTGTTTGGGTGTCTGCTTTGGAGGTCTCTGATGCTTTTGCAGGTTTTTATTTAGAGCCTCCAAGTATGATTTTGTGTATTTATGTGTATTTTTTGCCAGTGCTGGTTTAGTAGGTCTGTGTGTGGCTGGAGGTTTGGTGCAAGTGTTAACCTTCTCCTCTTGACTGTCTGTTCCAGTCTTGGATGGAGACAGCTTAGCCTCTAGTTTGGCTGTATAATTGCATCTCTCGCATATGTTAGTGTTTTGTGGTAGGAGGAGAGGGTTGTCTGTACATGAGGCAGTTGTAACATTGCCTCAGGATACCCAGATTCACCAGCTGGACTGGAGAGTACACCTGAAATTGCCCTTTGGTTATGCCTGAATAGTAGGGTGAGCTGCTTAGTCACTTGGTTGGTGTGGGGTGAATAAAGAGCCTTGCCCTGCTGGGTAATCAAGTGTCAGGGTAATATTAGTGCTTGTTATTAGGTCTGAGCAAGTGCTGGGGGGGGGGGGGCTGTAGGATGCTTTTTGAGTGCTTAGGTTGAGAGTTAGACTAGTTTGAAGGGAAAAACTGAAGAGGAGACTTAGTGGAGCCGGGAGTAATTTAACCCTAGCTAACTGGCGCTGCCTGGTACGCAAAACTGTGCAAACACATTTTTTGCAGCAGGGAAATGAAAGAGAACTTAGCCCAAAATGGCCAATAAACTACTAACGTCTGGGCTAGAACCACTCCTCCAGGCACAGATGCTCCCCTCTCTCACAGGTGAATAGAGAAACTTCCTTCATCCAAGTAAGGTATGGGAAACTCAGAAACTTGTAACACAGCCCTGAATTTAGCACTAGCCTGAAAACTGGACTATACTAGCTTAAAAAGGTGGGAAACGAGGAATTTTTTTTTGTTTTTTTTAAAAGATAAGGCAAAAACAATAAAAAATACACTTAAAACAGCTTTAAACGACTACAAACGATCAGAAAAGGCTATCACACTGTAGTGTGTAGCCTACAACAGTTAAACAAATTATTTAAACAAAAAATTACTTTCTAAAAGTGCAGGCCGTCAAATAAGTACAATATGTGAAAAAAAAAAACAAGCTTTTGAATCAAAATAAACGCTGGAAAATCAACGTTTAGGCAGAAAACAGTTAAGTACAGCAAGAAAATACAGAAAGCTGATAATCACTCCAAAGTCTCTGTTCTAAGCTAGAAGGCTTGTATCAGTTTAAGGCTTTCTAGTGCTTCCTAGTATGTTAGTTACAGGAAAGATGGGAAACAATCGCAGATGTGGTATTTTAAACCAGAAAGTTGAAAGAGATGGACAAACTGTCCAAATGGTCAATAAACTGCAATTTCTGGGCCAAGAACCACTCCTCTTGTGGTAGACAGGCTACCTAGTGCTTACCACTCCCACTGATAAGGTAGAAGGCTTTCCTCCAACACAAAAAGGTTTGCGGGGCCCAGAAGCTTACCAACAGTCCTGGATACAGCAACTCTGTATCTGGACTAGGCTAGTTGCAGGAAAGGTGGGAAACAAGTGCAAGTGTGGCTTTTAAGTCAGAAAGTTGAAAGAGATGGAAAAAAAACTGCCCAAATGGCCAATAGCTACAATTTCTGGGCCAGGAACCACTCCTGTTGTGGTAGATGGGCTACCTAATGCTTACCACTCCCACTGATGAGCTAGAAGGCTTCCCTCCAACACAGCCTTGGGGGGCTCAGAAGCTTACTAACAGTCCTGGATACAGCAACTCTGTAACCGGACTAGGCTAGTTATAGGAAAGGTGGGAAACAGGCGCAAGTGCGGCTTTCAAACCAGAAAGTTGAAAGAGATGGAAAAATAAATGCTCAAACAGCCAATAGCTAAAATTTCTGGGCCAGGAACAACTCCTCTTGTGGTAGATAGGCTACCTAATGCTTACCACTCCCACTGATAAGCTAGAAGGCTTCCCTCCAACACGGAAAGGCTTGGGGGCTCAGAAGCTTACAAAGAGTCCTGGATACAAAAAATCTATACCTGGACTAGACTAGCATAAAGAAAGGCAGGAAACAAGCACAAACATAGGCTTATAAATCAGAATGTTGAAAGAGATGGAAAAGCTTCCCAAACAGCCAATAAACCGTAATTTCTGGGCCAGAAACCACTCCTCCTGTGGTAGATAGGTTACTTAGTGCTTACCCCTCCCACTGATAAGCTAGAAGGCTTGTTTCCAACACAGAAAGGCTTGGGGGGCTCAGAAGCTTAGCAACAGTCCTGGATGCAGCAACTCTGTATCTGGACTAGACTAGTTACAGGAAAGGCAGGAAACAAGCTTAGAATTTTTTTTTATACAGAAAAGCAGCTAAAACAGCAGTAAATACAATTCAAATTGCAGTGCAGGCTAGCACACTTGAGTGTGTAGCAGTATTACGGCAAATACATTTTAAATAAATGCAATTAAATTAACAAATGACTAAAAAATAAGTGCAGAAGGGAGTAAATTAGAAGGCTACTAACAAGCCTTCAATCTTTGATGTCAGCCAGAAGCGCTCTTTGCAGCACTCGCAGTGTGCCCAGTAGTGACTCCTGCAATGTGTACGGGGTTACTTGGATTGGTAACGTATCTAAATACGATTGTAGTCTTTTTTGTAAGGCCCATTGCTCCAACTACTATTGAAACTGACTGTGTATCTTTCTTCCACATTGCTCTCATTTCTGCCTGCAGATTAGTTTATGACTGTGTGTCTCTGTACGCAAGACACTAGTCACTGGGTGTGGCAATTTCAATGATCAGTGCTACTCTTGTCTTCTTTTCTTGGACCACTATATCCAGTTTTCTTTTTTCAAAAATGTTTATTATTTTTGGTTAAAACAATAACAATAATAACATATTTACAGTCATAGCAGAGAAAACTATTTACAGCGTCCGTAACTAAGTTAATTGTTTGCATACAATCAGGAAAACAAAATTTTTGCAATAACAAATGTAAATTTTCCCAAGCAATTAGTTTGTGTGTGATATATTTTGTTCTGAGCTTTATACTAGACATTTCTTTATCACATAAAGTAGTGACTAAGCAAATAAATTCATTTTTAAAGGAAAGAGGAGTATTGCTTTTCCAGTTTTTTGTTACAACTTTCCTTGCAACTGCAAGAATTGACCATAATATATGTAATGAAATATTGGAAAATGAGAGGATGCCTGAGGAATGGAGAAAAAGTGTTTTGGTACCAATTTTTAAGAATAAGGGTGATGTGCAGAGCTGTAGTTAACTACAGAGGGATAAAATTGATCAGTCAAAGCATGAAGTTATGGGAAAGAATAGTGGAAGCTAGGTTAAGAAAGGAAGTGATGATTAGTGATCAGCAGTGTGATTTCATGCTGGGAAAGAGCACTACAGATGCGATGTTTGCTCTGAGAGTGTTGATGGAGAAGTACAGAGAAGGTCAGAAGGAGTTGCATTGTGTCTTTGTGGACTTAGAAAGCATATGACAGGGTGTCTAGAGAGGAGTTGTGGCATTGTATGAGGAAGTCGGGAGAGTCAGAGAAGTATGTAAGAGTGGTACAGGATATGTACAAGGGTAATGTGACAGCGGTAAGGTCTGCGGTGGGAGTGATGGATGCGTTTAAGGTGGAGGTGGGATTACATCAAGGATCAGCTCTAAGCCCTTTCTTATTTGCAGTGGTGATGGACGGGTTGACAGACGAGATCAGGCAGGAGTCCCCGTGGACTATGATGTTTGCAGATGACATTGTGATCTGTAGTTAGAGTAGGGAACAGGTTGAGGAGACCCTGGAGAGGTGGAGATATGCTCTAGAGAGAAGAGGAATGAAGGTCAGCAGGACTAAGACAGACTTATATGTATGTGAATGAAAGGGAGGATAGAGGAATTGTGAGGATGCAGGGAGTAGACGTGGCGAAGGTGGATGAGTTTAAATACTTGGGATCAACAGTTCAGAGTAATGGTGTGTGTGGAAGAGAGGTGAAGAAGAGAGTACAGGCAGGATGGAGTGGGTGGAGAAGAGTGACAGGAGTGATTTGTGACAGACTAGTACCTGTAAGAGTGAAAGGGAAGGTCTACAAGAGGGTAGTGAGACCAGCTATGTTGTATGGGTTGGGGACAGTGGCATTGACAAAAAAGGCAGGAGTTAGAGCTGGATGTGGCAGAGTTAAAGCTGTTAAGATTTGCACTGGGTGTGACGAGGGTGGACAGGATTAGCAATAAGTATATTAGAGGGTCAGCACAGGTTGGAAGGTTTGGAGACAAAGCCAGAGAGGCAAGATTACCTTGGTTTGGACATGTGCTGAGGAGGGATGCTGAGTATATTGGGAAAAAGATGCTAAGGATGAAGCTACCAGGTAACAAGAAAAGAGGAAGGCCTAAGATGAGTTTTATGGATGTAGTGAGAGAGGACATGCAGGTGGTTGGTGTGACAGAGCAAGATGCAGAGGACAGGAAGAAATGGAAACAGATGATCTGCTGTGGCGACCCCTAAAGGGAACAGCCGAAAGATGATGATGATATTATGTACTTGAGTTTTGGGTACAACCTCCGGTATTGGTACATTAAGTAAAACATGAAATACCGTAGTAGATGCAACAATCATATGATACCAATCAGCATCTGTTGCTTTGCATCTCCAGCATTTCATATCACTCTTTTTACTCATTTTTGCAATTCTTTGTGGTGTGAAGTAACATCTGTGTAGAAATTTCCAAGTATGTATCTTCCAATAGGGAGAGATTGTTTTTTTTTTCTCTATTGATTTAAGTTTTTTTATTATTAGTAATGAATTTTTCATTTATTTTAGTAGACTATTCCCAGGAGGAGGCATTTGTAAAACTAAAGTCAGTTCTAATAGATTTATAAATTAAAGATTTAAATGAGGTGCCTTTCAAATAGCCATTAATAATCATAAAAATTTATTCCAGTAATTTAGGATTGACATTTCCATATATTTGCAAATTGGTTATAGTTTTTATGTCCAGTTTTCTAGCATCTCTCTTTTGAACTGTTGGTAATAGACGATCCCATGTGATGTAGACTTCATTTTCTGTGATGTTTTGTGGCTCATGTTTCCAGTGTTTTTCAGCTACTTCAGTACCATAATGTTTGCACAATCCGCAGTGCAACAGTCTTGCCACATTATTATGCCTTTTAGTATACAGTCCTTTTGCCATTAGTATGTCACAGCCAGCAACAAGGTGTGCAACTGTTTACAATTCGGTTTTGCAAAATCTACATTTGTCTGTTTCTCCCGCATGTTCACTGGACTTTATAAACCAATGTGTCCGCTATCTTGGGCTGCCACTATTAACATTTCATCTCTTGGTTTGAATTTGCCTCTTCTTAACCATTCCTGTGTTTGTTCCTGATCAACATGAAGTTCTTACAGAAGTTTTCTATACTTGCAACTATATTTATGCTTTTTCCACATTTATTGCCTTCTTATCTGATACTGCACCTTGTATTCTTTCTTTTGTTTTTTGGCACATTCAGTTGCTGCCTGATTTTTATCTACTTCTAGGTTCATAGGTTCATATTAGGCTATCTGCCCTGAGGCAATTATAAGCCTAGCCCGATTCTGTATGGCTTACGCCACCCCTTGATTTGAGTATACTGTGCCCTTTTTAAGGTTTAGTTTACTGTGCCTCTGTCTAATAGTGACACGGGAGTAATCCCTGGGACAAACCTACGATCCCCCATCCACCTATCGAGATTCTTCTTGAAGAGATTCAGTGAGGTGCTCTGCCTCACAAGAACGGGAATTCTATTCAGAGTGAAGGGAGCCTCTGGGTTATGAACCTGTCCCTCCAACAAGTTCTATTTATTTCTGTGCTGAGGTTCAAGTCCCTTGAGCGTGTGGCTCTAAGGGATTTAGATTTACTGAGGTGGAGCATATCCATTAATTCTGGATTTGACATAGCTTTGTATGTCAGGCATAGATCGCCTCGAAGTAGGCGGTATGCAACTGAGTAGAGCTGGAGTTTTTTTAACCGAGCAGCATATGGCATCTGTTTGAGACCCTTGATCCTCTTGGTGAGATACTTTTGGGGTCTTTCTAATTGCTGCAGGTGTCGGGTAAGGTACATCCCAAAAGGGGCATTGTATTCTATGATGGGCCCGATGAGGGATGAATAAAGGGGCACGATTACCTCTCTTGATCTAGATGTGAAACCCTTCTTGATGAGGTGGGCTATGTAGAAGGTCTTTCTAACCACTTTGGCAATGTGGTTTTCAAAGGAGAGATTGCTATCAACTTGGGTCCCCAGGTCCCTAATAACTTTCTCTGTACTTAATGGGTTTCCAGCTATGTGGTAATTTGTGGGCACATTGTTTTTGCCAAAGGGTATGACTATACATTTTTTGGCATTTAGCTTTAAACCATGGCGCTGGCACCAGTTATCTGTCTCTGTGAGATCTTTTTGAAGGATGTTTGTGTCAGCTGGAGAGTTGATTATGGCACCCAGTTTGCAGTCGTCTGCGAACTTGGTGAGCTATAGTCCTCCCACGTTTGCCTGTACCTCGGAAAAGTATATACCGAACAAGAGTGGTCCCAGGACAGAACCCTGTGGGACGCCACTTGTGACTGGTTTCGAGTCTGACATGGCTCCAGCAACTCTCACTCTGTGGGTTCTGGTTTGTTTTCCATTCCTGCTTGACGCCAATAAGCTAGATTAAGCAGAGAAGTCATCTTAGATTTATTCTCCTCATGTTTCAAAACTTTCAGCATGTTTTGGGTCTTGTGAGATCAGATATGTGTGGAGTCCCATTATTGCAGATCCATACATATAATCAATTTCAAGCAGGACCCTCCCTCCTTCAGAACAGGGATTATATAATCTTGGTATACACTGATTTTTATAAGTTATTTGGTGAGCATGAAGTATCCTTCCTGTTTTCCGATCTAATCTATCCAACATGTTTTGGAGCCAGTCAATCAATCCAAAACTGTAAGTTAGGACAGGAAGAGCCAATTGGTTTATACCTTGAATTTTGTTCATAGATGTCAGTGTTGTTTTCAAGATTAATTGAAGTCTTCTGAAGTATTCCTTATCAAGTTTTATTCGCATTTTATCGTGTTTTATTGTTGATCCTTCATCAGTTCTCACATATTTATACACTCCTTTTTGCTCAAGTTCTTTTTTATCACATTCCTGTCTCAAACTGATATTTTCCTGGCGTTGCAGATGTTCTTCGTGTTTCACTGTTGCAGTCATTACATTTGGGTAATCCTGCTGGCAGGTTGCCCTCAGCCGGCCTGAATTCTAAAGTCTTGGATCCTGCATTAACTGCTGTTGCCCGTTCCCTGACGTCAGGTCATCAGGGGTATAAAAGAAGCAGCCGACGCCATTTTCTTCAGGCTTTCTTGCCGTGTGGTGCCCAAAGCAGAAGTAGTTCGCAAGTGCCGGTCGGCCGACTCCTGAAATTTTCGTGTTTGAGTTTCAGAACCGATGTCTTTAATAAAGCTAAGTACCTCATTGAGGAAACTTTTTTTTTTTCTTGCTCCAGACCGATGTCAAAAAAAGTTAATAATTGTATTACTTGTGGAAAGCAAATACCTCATAAGGTTCTTACTGTATTCCTTGCTTATGCTCTGATCACAACGTCTCTGGTTGTCGGTTTTGTGCTAGATTTAACCAACACACTATTAAGTGTCCGTAGAATTTTGCTTTAAAGTATTTTGGTAGCCGGTTTAATTATCCTAAAATATCGTCGGATAGGTTCATAGGTAGGTACTAGGCTATCTGCCCTAGGGCATTTACAAGCCTAGCCAGAATTTGTTAGCTTTCGCCTCCCTTTTTGACTAGATTCCTGAGCCTCTGTCCAGCAGGGCCATAGAAGTGATCCCAGGAGCAAATTTACGATTACCCATCCACTCGTCAAGATTTCTCTTGAAGAGGGTCAGTGAGGGGCTCTGCCTAACATGGACTGGGATTCTATTCCAGAGTGTGGGAAGCCTTTGGGATATGAATGTATCCTTCCAGCATGTCATCCGACTACCGGAGTTTACAAAAAATGCAAAGAAAAGGATAGAGAAAAACAACCGAGGCCCAAAACCGACGACAAAGCTTCTCCTAATCCAGTCGCCGGTTCTCAGTGAGGCGCTTTCGCAGCCCCTGACACCCGCCACTTGAGTCGCAGGCCGCTACCGACTCCCACGTGGAGTCGGCCATGCCACTGGATACTCAAAGTATTGGAACCTCGGACGCTAATCCCTCAGATGGGTCCAGAGCCACTGAGCAGGTACCGGCTTCTGAGGGTGTATTTAGACCACAACATCTGTACATTAAAACGACTTCAGCTTCAAAGACTAAAGCAGCTTCTAAAGCAAAGAAACAAACTCATGAGCCACATGTACAGGCCTCTATGCCCAAAAAACAGATGATCAAGATGGCCGAAGACCTGATAACCTTGATCAGGGGTTCCCATCCCCCTCCTGATAAGAGGCCTAGGCAAGACACTGACTATGAATCTTCAGATCAGGTTTCTATGTCTTCTGATTTCTCTTCTGATCAGGGATATTCTTTACCCTCCTATGAGGATTCTGATGCTGAAGAATCTATACCTTCAGCATCCCCTCCTGAGGATTATTCCTTTGGGGAAACCTTGCATACCATGAGGGAGCATTTTCACTGGGAAAGCCAAGATTTGTCAGAATCTAAAAAGAGGCTCAGGGATTTCCTTTTACTACCACGGCACAGGCCTCTAGCCATTCCCCCTGTGTTAGACATTGTAGATGATGTGTTTGCGGAGTCTAGTTTGACCCCTGACTCCTTACCTCCAGCTCCTGTTAAGCCTGACAGATATTTCAGGGTTCCAGACTCACACAAATTTCTTTTTAAAAACCCTGCTGCTGACCCAGAAACTGTTTCACAGGGTCCCAAGGGAGTTAAGGCCTCTACAGCAAAAAACCCAACCCCCTCTGACAGAGATTCAAGGGCACTGGATAGATGGGGAAAAAAGGTTTACACATCTGCAACGTTGGCTATAAGGGCCTTAAACTGTCAGTTTCATATGCTCAAGTATCGGCAACATCTCATGGGATTGCTTAAACAGAAAATGATGTTAAATTCTGAATGTGCTGAAAACAAGGAAATGCAGGATTTATTGCATGCAGCTGAATAAGTTGGAAAGCATACTTTGCAATGTGGTTTTGATTCTTTGTAGGCCTCCTGCAGGGCCGCAGTTACGGGTTCTGTAATTAGGAGGCATGCTTGGTTAAAGGAACAAATGTTAAAGTTAAGTTACTAGATGCACCTTTACAGCATGATACTTTGGTGCTAAGGCAAAAGGGGTGTTAAAGGAAATGGAAGACAAAGCTAAATCTATGCAAACTGTTAAAGATTATTTACAAGTACAGCCACCTAGGTTTAGTAGACACTGGCCTACAAAAGACTGGTCCTTTCCTGTGTCAGACAGACCTCAAAGGGCAGATCCCAGGCGCAAGGTTCTTATAGGTCAAAACAATGGGGTGCTTTTACCTCCAAAGCTGGAGAAGATAAAGCACAAACATACAGAAAGCAGTCCCAATGACTTTCCCCTGCCTGCACCAAGCACTTATCTTCTGGCAGCAGCCTTAGGGGGAAAATTAGCACTTTTTGCTCAGAATTGGCACATTATAATCCAGGACAAGTGGGTTCTAAATATAGTGTCACAAGGCTACAAAGTCAATTTCCATACTCTGCCAAAGGCAAACGGCTGGCCAGATCTGCCAAAAAATCAATGGGCAGAGGCACAAAAACAAGTTTCATCCCTCATGGACATGGGGGCCATTCAGCAAGTACCAGAGCAAGAGCGGGGACAAGGATTTTACTCAAGACTGTTCTTGGCACCCCGAAAGGACAGGGCCTGGAGGCCGATACTGGACCTATCTATTCTGAACACATTCCTGGATATTCCAAAATTCAAAATGTTGACTTTGCAGCAGCTTCTGCCCATGCTGGGCAAGAATGCTTGGCTCGTGACTTTAGACCTAAAAGAGACATACCTGCATGTTCCAATCAGACAATCGTGCAAAAGATGCCTCAGATTCAAGGCTGGTTCAATGCATTACCAATTCTCTGCACTGCCCTTTGGCTTATCTACTGCGCCCAGGGTCTTTTCAAAGTGCCTGGCACCATTAATTGCATTCTGCAGACAAAGAGGAATACAAATATATCCTTACTTGGACAACTGTCTAATTCAAGAGAACAAGGACATTCTTCTTTAACATCTGGCGTTTGTGAAAAGACTTCTAACATGCCTAGGGTACACGGTCAATGAAAAGAAATCAAAACTAGTACCCTCTCAAGAGATAACATTCCTGGGTACAAGCTTGAATACAACTGCCCAGATGGTTTATCTCACGCCAGACAAACAAAGGCAACTGACTACCTATTTCACAATGTTGGCAACAAAGTCCCAGTTATCTGCAAGAAAAATTCTGCAGGCTTTGGGCTTCATGGCATCCTGCATTCCTACTAATTCCATATGCAAGACTGCATATGAGGAAACTTCAATGGTACCTAAAAAGTGTTTGGACACAACATTGCCACAGCCTGGAAACGATGATTACTCTCATTCCCTGCCTGCAACAGGAGTTTCGATGACGGGCAAAAGCTTGTCACCAGAACAAGGGACAGCCATTCACATTACCCCCAGCCAGGCACTAACAACTGATGCATCAAATTATGCCTGGGGGCCCACATAGCAGAAAGATGCATTCAGGGCACATGGACCTCAAACCAAATGCATCTACATATCATCAAAAAGAAATGCTAGCTGTTCAAAATGCCCTGACAGCCTTCAAGGACCTACTTCATCCGAGACAATTACTGATAGACAGACACCACGGTCATGTGGTATATAAACAAGCAGGGGGCCACACATTCTTACCCCCTTTGCAGAGTAGCCATGACATTTTGGGACACAGCTTTGACTTACCAAGTTCATTTGCAGGCACAATTCCTGCCAGGAAAGGAAAATACTCTGGCAGATGAACTAAGCAGAAACCTCAGGGATCCCCATGAGAGGCAGCTGGATCCACAAGTCTTCAGAATGATAACAAGGAAATGGGGTTGCCCGGACATAGATCTATTTGCCTCCCCTCACAACTACCAACTAAAAAGATTCTGCACAAGGACTTCTCACAGACAAGCATGGAAAGTGGACGCCCTATCTTTCAGCTGGAAAAACGTATAAGTATATGCCTTTCCTCCACTGCCTCTCCTCCCCAAGGTACTCCTAAAGTTCAGATAGAAGAAGCCACAGATGATACTGATTGCCCCAGACTGGCCCCACCAGTGCTGGTATCCAATCCTAGGAACTTGTCTCTATGCCCAGCTTGGACCTAACCTCAATTACCTCGTCTACTGTCCCAGCAAAACAATCAGATCCTGCACAGCCAACTCAGGACATTAAACCTCTCAGTAAAGCTGTGATGGATGTCATTCTGGAAGCCAGAAGGCCTAGTACTAGAAAGTCTTATGCTGGAAAATGGAAGAGATTCTGCTTGGAACCAGGCACAAGGAACTGATACAACTGTACCAAATATTCCTCAGATTTTGCAATACTTAACTGAGATGCTGGACAAAGGCCTATCCTTTTCATCAGTTAAAATTCATGCCTTTGCCATTTCGGCTCATTACAATACAGAGCCATCACTTTTTTCTCATCCTTTATTAAAGCAGTACCTCAGAGGAGCCAAAAATTTAAGGCCTCCAAGGAGATCACCAGTACCTGCATGGGACCTCAACTGTGTCTTGGAAAAGCTCACCCTGCCTCCTTTTGAGCCAGCTGCTACTGTTGATATAAAGTTTTTGTCTTGGAAAACAGCTCTGCTCCTAGCAATTACTTTTGCAAGACGAGTTTCAGAGCTACAGGCGCTCATGGCTGTGGAACCTTTTATCACTTTTTATCCAGACAGGGTCTCTCTGAGAACAAACCCAACATTCATGCCTAAAGTGGTGTCCAGTGCGGCTCTTAACCAAACTATTCATCTGCCAACTTTTTATCCAAATCCACAGAACAAGGGGGAGATAATTCTGCACTCTTTGGACATACACAGACAGCTTAGATTCTATTTGGACAGAACCAAAGCTTTCAGAAAGACAGAGCAATTACTAGTGGCATATGCTGCAGGATCACTAGGAAAGGCTATCTCAAAGCAGACTATTTTTAAGTGGATAGGCCACTGCATTAGTTTATGCTATTTACACCATGACAAGCCAGTGCCTAAGGGTATTAGGGCACATTCCACCAGAGCTACAGCCACTTCAGTAACCTTTCTCAGGGGAGTACCAACCAGAGGCATTTTAGAGGCGGCTACTTGGAGTTCGGTGCACACCTTTACAAAGCATTATCATCTGCCACTCTGCTCTAAATCCAGGGCAGGCTTTGCCTCTGCAGTTCTGCAGGGCCTCATAGCCGCTCCTAATGCTGTTTAGCGCCATCCTCCCATCCATAGCTTTGGGATTCTACCCAAATGTAATGACTGCAACAGTGAAATACGAAGAACATAGTACAGTCATGTACACTTGACATAAATGTAGATGTTAGAGTGTATTTACTGTTACAGTCCAGGTTACTCACCCGCCACCCCTTTTTTTCTATGGATCTTATCTTAACTTCTATGATTTATACAACCTATGTGCTGTATTTGCTTATAGATGAAGGTAAAATTTATATTGGTGCATTTATTGATATAAATATATATATATATAAATATATATATATATGTATATATATATATATATATATATATATATATGTATGTATATAAAAGTTTGGCTACCCTTTTAGGGAGCACCTGACATCTGGGGCAAGAAAAACTGAAGAAAATGGCGTTGGCTGCTTCTTTTATACCCCTGACGACCTGACGTCAGGGAAGGGGCGACATCCGCCAACGCAGGACCCGAGACTTTGGAATTCAGGCCGGCTGAGGGCAACCTGCCAGCAGGATTACCCAAATGTAATGACTGCAACAGTGAATACACTCGAACATCTACATTTATAGTAAGTGTACACAACTGTACTTTTTCCTGCTTTAAAGGTTGCTTTTGCACATTTATCAAGACCAAATTACATTCGTATATCATCTGAAAAAGTTTTCACAGCTTGCAGTTGTGCTTTCAGTTCCTCATTTGAAGAGCGATACAATTTTAAATCATCAACAGAGAGACGATGAGAAGTCTTTACACTGTTGTTTTCTAGGAGCCAGATTATACCCATGGTCTAAGCTATTGAGTAAAACAGGATTGCGAGCAATGCAGAACAGTAACGGTGACAGAGTCACTCTGGAATATCCCCCTTTTATTTCTTATCCCTACGATAACAATTTGTCCTTTATCATGGCTTAATTGCAAAGTGGTCTGCCACTGTTTCATGGTCACTGTAATGTAGTCAATCAGTGTGGGGTGTATCTTTCATATTTTTAAACACACTTTTATCCATGTATGAGGGATACTATCAAATGCTTTTTTGTAATCAGTCCATGCCATACTTAGATTCTTCCCCTTTTTACAGTTCTCCACTATGACTTTAACAACAAATAATCCTTTGTTCCTTATGACTTTCTTTTATTGCCCTTTTGTTCTACTGACATAATCTTCTAAATGACTATAAACTCTGTCAGCATCAGTTCCCGTGTATAGTTTATACGACGTTGGAAGGCAAGTTTTTGGTCTATCATTTTTAGGGTAGCTTGCAGGTTCACTCTTAAGTAGGAGCATTGTTTTTCCTGTTAGCCAGGTTGATGTCTGTTCTGGGTGCGCATATAAATAGTTCTTACTAATGAGTAAATCTTCGTGCAAAGATGTTAATACTTTTAACCAGAAATTAGGTACTGCACGTTACTTCATCCCATTTCATATCCTGTACCTTTAAATTTCTTATTCTTTTTTTTACTTTTTCTATCCATTTAGCATCTTTGTTGTGTTCCAAAGGATCTTCATGGATACTTCCCCAAAATGTATCCGTTTCTTATTTTTTTTGGTGGTTCATAGGTAGGTACTAGGCTATCGGCCCTAGGGCCCATACAAGCCTAGCCAAAAAATGTACCCTGGCTTTCGCCACCCAAGAAAATTATTTTCCTGTGCCCCTGTCGAGCAGAGCCACAGAAGTGATCCCCAGGGTGAATTTCCCATTTCCCATCCAATCATCAAGATTTTTCTTGAAGAGTGCTAATGATGAGCTCTGTTTGACATAGATAGGTAGTCTGTTCCAGAGTATGGGAAGTCTCTGGGACAGGAATCTATCCCTCCAGCATGTTCTGTTTATTGTGGTGGCAAGGTTAAGGTCCCTAGAGCATGTAGCTCGAAGGGATTGGGATTTCTTTAAGTGGAGCATGTCCAACAGCTCTGGGTTTGACATAGCTTTGTATGTTAGGCAGAGATCGCCCCTGAGAAGGTGATATGCGATGGAGTAAAGCTGTAGTTTTTTGAGACTGTCTGCATAGGGCATCTGTTTGAGGCCAGTAATCCTCTTTGTGAGGTATTTCTGTGGTCTTTCCAGTTGTTGTAGATGTCTTGTGAGGTAAATACCAAAAGGGGTGTTGTACTCTTTAATGGGTCTACTGAGTGATGAGTAGAGGGGAGCAATGACCTCTTTTTTTCTGGATGAGAATCCTTTTGTGATGAGATGAGCCACATAGAAGGATTTCCTGACCACTGTGGCGATGTGATTATCAAAGGAGAGAGACTACTGTCCATCTGTGTCCCAAAGTCTCTTATCACATTTTCGGCGTTAAGTAGACTACTAGCTATGTGGTAGTTCATGGGTACAGAGTTTTTACCAAAGGGGATGACAATACACTTTTTGGCATTGAGCTTCAGGCCATGGCTTTGACACCAGGTATTTGTCTCTGTGAGGCCCTTTTGTAGTTTGTCCACATCGTTGGGAGTTTCGATTATGGCTTCTAGTTTGCAGTCCTCTGCAAACTTTGTTAGCCAAAGACCTTCTGTGTTGGCCTGCACTTCAGAGAAGTAGATACCAAACAGGAGAGGACCCAGGACTGAACCCTGTGGTTCTCCACTTGTCACTGGTCTGATGTCGGATTTGGAATCCGCTACTTTCACAGTGTGGGTTCTGTCTGTGAGCCAGTTGGCAACCTATCTTGTGACATAGGGATTTATACCTAGTTT
Organism: Protopterus annectens; assembly: GCF_019279795.1. Taxonomy (NCBI): domain Eukaryota; kingdom Metazoa; phylum Chordata; order Ceratodontiformes; family Protopteridae; genus Protopterus; species Protopterus annectens. The sequence continues at coordinate 123,963,212 of NC_056749.1, forward strand.
AGTGAGCTTATCTATAATTCCAGAGTGGGGGATGGTGTTGAAAGCCTTGGCGAGATCTAGATAAGCTGTGTGAACCATTTTTCCCTCATCTGTGGCTTTGGTGACTGCTTCAAAGAGGTCAATCAGATTTAGGAGACATGATCTGCCTTTTACAAATCCAAACTGAGTAGGGTCCAGAGTTTGGAGATTACCAATGTCTTTGTTTATGAGTTCCACGATGATACCGTTCCATGGCCTTGCAGACCAGGCTCGTCAGGCTAATGGGGCGATAGTTCCCGGGGTCCGTCGTGGCTCCCCCTTTGTGGAGTGGGATAACTGTCGCGGTGCACCATTCAGTGGGTACAAAGCCTGAGGTGAGGCTATGATTGAACATGGTACTTAGGTAGGGTGGCAGTTCATTCTGTAGTTCACATAGAACGTAGCCTGGGATATTGTCAGGTCCCATGGATGCTGTGTTCTTGGCTTTGGAGAGTGTGATTTTTACCTATGCAGCCGTGATTATAGGAACTTTGCATTCTTCCCGTATAGAGATGGGCCCTCTAGGGGGTGAGAGGGGGGGTAAAGTTAGCATTGAACCTATCTGCTAGGATGTTGGCAATATCAGTTGGTTCTGTATATTTAGTGCCATTACGCTGTAACTCAGAGCAGATCTGAGTGTTCCCATTTAGATTCTTGACATAGCTATAGAATGCTTTGTGGTTGTCTTTAGAGTCAGTGGCAATTTTGTTTTCGTAACTAGCTTTGGAGGATTTTATGAGGGATCTCAGCTTCTTACTGAGGTTGACCAGGAAGTTCCTCCAGTCATGGGATTTTACTCCTTTTTTGCAACAGTTTCTTTCTTCTGTTGTAGAGTTTGTTTATGGCAGAGGACCACCAGATTGGCTTCCTTTTTTTGGAGGATAACATCTTGGTTCTATTAGGGATAGCATGATCCATGCACTTGTGTAAGTGCTTATAAAGTGCATTTTTGTAGGATTCGGCAGTCATACCTCTATTGTCCGTCTGCATGGGTGTCATGAAGTTTGCCACTTCTGTCTTAAGAAGTGTGAAGTTGGCTTTTGAGATTTTTTACGATGGTTTCCCTAACTGGGGCTGGGGGTGGGATGTGGATGTCTAAGCTGATTAGCTTGTGGTGGGATCTGACCAACGAGGAATTGACCTCTGGTGTGAAACACCAGTTTCCCATGTTGGTAATCACCAGGTCTAGGATATTGCTGCCCCTGGTGGGGGTGTGAATAAGTTGATCCAAGGCACTAGAATTTATGAATTCTAGAAAAAGTTGAGCAAAAGAGTTCGTATATGAATAGTTTTCCCAGTTAATGGTGGGGTAGTTGAAATCGCCCATTATTAGGGTGTTGGGTTGTACCCTAATACTTTCAAGTGTATCAAGAAATGAGGAGTGTGAATCCTGGGGGCATGGTGTGGGGGGGGGGGTCTGTAGCAAGCTACAATTTGGATTGCGGTCTTGCCCAGAGTTAGTTACACTTGGATAATCTCGGATGCATTATGCTGTGCAACTAGCCTGAAGGTGTGGATATCCTTAATGAATATGGACACGCCAATGCCTTTAGTGCTTCTTTCTGGGTTAGGTGGCCGAAAGGTGTGTTATGAATTGAAGCCTGGTAATGCAGGGGTGCTCTCTGGAGCTTCGAACCAGGTCTCTGTCACTGCACAGATGTCAATGTTCTCCATTTTAAGGGGTGCCTCGAGTGAGTGCATTTTGCGGTTTAGACTTCTAGCATTGAGTAGCATTACCCTCAGATTTTGCTTGCTTGTACCTGTTATGGTGGTGAATTTGTCATTTGAACCTTGCCTAAAAAAGGCACTATAGGGGTGGCAAGAGCCTTAGCCAGTATCCGGAATCCTAAGGGCGATAGGTGCAGGCCATCTCTGGCAAAGCATCGTGGACTGTCGATCATGTCATCCCAGGCAGACAAATACTGGATCCCCTTAGAATGACACCAGAAGCTTAGCCAATTGTTGAAGTCAATCATTTTATCCTTGTACTGTGGTATCATTCTGGGTGATGGCAGGATGCTACTCAGGGTTAGGGTCATACCTGCCTGTGATACAAGATTGGAGAGCTCCTCCATGTCTCTTTTCATGTAGTCCAGGGAGGTACGTCTCAGGTCATTCACACCAACATGGACAATGACAGTGTCATATTTGTACTTATTGTGGAGTGACCTGAGTGCATGCGTTATGTGGTGGATCCTGGCACCTGACAGTCAGCTGACAGTAACTTTCTCCTTGTTTAGTCTAGTGAGTGGAACATCAGTGTGCCTTACTATAGAGTCACCTATGACCAGAGTGTTGGGTACGTTGTTATGCCTTATGGGCTGTGGTTGAGTGGCACACTGAGTTTGTGGGCTATGTGTCATTTGGGTTGTGTTGGGGGGGTGGAGTTTGCTTGCGTTTATGCTTTGGATGTCGCTGATGCTTGGGCAGGTTTTTATTGAGAGCCTCCGCGAATGTAGGTGTTTTGTGATGTTCATCGTGTTACCCTGCTGCAGTCATCACACTTGGGTTATCCTGTCGTCAGGCGGTCCCGCAGTCAGCCGGAATTCCAAAGTCTTGGTCCGGCGTCGGTTGCGGTCGCCTCTTCCCTGACGTCAGTGTGCCAGGGGTATATATAATGCAACCGATGCCATTTTCCCCAGTCTTTCTTGCCGCGCGGTGCCCGAAGCAGAAGCAGTTCGCAAGTGCCGGTCGGCCGACCCCTGAGATTTTCGAATTCGAATTTAAGACCGAAGTCTTCTATAAAGCTAACTACCCCGTTGGGGAAACTTTTCTTGCCTCAGACCGATGTCAGGAAAAAGTTAACAATTGTATTTCTTGTGGGAAGCAAATACCTCATAAGGATTTTCATTCTTATTGCATACCTTGCCTAGGCCCAGACCACGACGTCACTACTTGTCGGTTTTGTGCTAGGTTTAATAAGCGTACTATTAAAAGACGCTTTGATTTCGCATGGCACTACTTCGGTAGGAAATTTAACTACACCATGCCGTCGGAGCAACCGACTACCGGCATGTACAAAAAATGCAAAGATAAGGACAGACAGCCCAGGCCCAAGCCAGATTCCGAGGCCTCGGCTGATCCGGTCTCCGGTCCTCAGTGAGGCTCCGACGCAGCCCCTGGCTACCGCAGATCTGGAACCCGAGACCGCTACGGAAATTTTGGCGGAATGCACCAGGCTGACGCAACCTTTTATTTCAGGCCCTTCCGACGACATTGCTACAAAAGACGTCGGTGCTACAGAAACGCCATCGGTTTCTGAAGGCGTTTTCTGACAGACGACTCTCACCATAAAAAAGTTTTCTAAGTCGAAGACTCCTTCTAAATCTAAAAGGACTGCTCTTCAGTCCCCTGTTCAAGGCCCCATGCCTAAGAAACAGTTGCTCAAAATGGCTGAAGATTTGATTTCTTTAATCAGGGGTTCCCGGCCCCCTCCTGACAAAAGGCCTAGACAAGAGGAAGATTATGCATCCTCTGAACAAGTGTCCATTTCTTCAGACTCCTCTCAGGACCAAGACTACTCCTTCTCTCCTTATGAAGATTCTGATGCTGAGGACTATTCCCTCAGCTTCTCCTCCTGAAGACTACTCCTTTGGGGAAACATTACACACTGAGGGAACATTTTCACTGGGAAGGTCAGGACTACTCTGACTCGAAGAAAAGGCTCAGAGAGTTTCTTTTACTCCCCCAACACAGACCACTTGCCATCCCACCAGTTTTGGACATTGTGGATGATGTCTATTTAGAATCCAGTTTCAACCCAGACTTTCTACCTCCTGCTCCGGCAAAGCCTAACGGATACTATAAAGTGCCTGATTCCCACAAATTTCTTTACAAAAGCCCTGTAGCTGACCCAGAGACTATCTCCCAGGGTCCCAAGGGGGCTAAGGCTTCTATGGCTAAAAAAACATTACCTTCTGAGAGGGATTCCAGAACACTAGACAGGTGGGGGAAAAAAGTTTACACCTCTGCCACACTAGCTATGAGGGCACTGAATTGTCAATTTCACATGCTTAAGTATCAGCAATTCCTAATCTCTCAGTTAAAGCAAAGAATAACCACTCTCCCTCAACAATCTGAATTGAAAGAAGTACAGTATCTGTTGCACGCCACTGAGCAGGTGGGCAAACGTACCTTACAATGTGGGTTTGATTCTTTGGAGGCCTCCTGCAGAGCAGCTGTCACTGGGTCTGTTATACGTAGGCATGCTTGGTTAAAGGAACAAACTCTGCCTGATCATGTTAAAGCAAAACTACTAGATGCTCCCTTACAGCAGGATGTTTTTTGTGGAGTTAAAGCAGAAGAAGTTAAAATGGAGGATAAGGCAAAATCTATGCAGACAGTCAAAGATTTCCTACAGGTACAACCCCCTCGCTTCAGCAGAAACTGGCCAACAAAAAATTGGTCCTTTCCAGCTACTGACCGACCACAGAGTGGTAAATACAGACGCCCAAGGGGCAGAGGACAACCACAAGCCCAGTATAAACCTCGCCAATGGGGCACTACAACACAGAAGGGAGGAGAAGACAGGTCTCAATCCACCAGAAGGCAAACTCAGTGACTTCCACCTCATCTGGCCAAGCAGTACTCTCTTGGCAGTCCCCTTGGGGGGAAAACTCGCACTTTTTGCAGACAACTGGCACACTGTCACAAAGGACAAATGGGTCCTAGACATAATTTTACGAGGATACAGATTCCACTTTCACACCTTGCCAATGAAAAGAGGAATGCCAAACCTGCCACAAAATCAATGGACAGAGGCACAAAGATAAATTACAGATCTCATGGACATGAGCCATTCATGTGGTACCTACTCGAGAGCAAGGCCAAGGATTTTACTCAAGACTTTTTCTAGTGCCCAGAAAGGACAATGCCTGGAGACCAATTCTGGACCTTTCAATTCTAAACACTTACAAGTACCCAAATTCAAGATGCTAACACTACAGCAGCTACTTCCCATGTTGGGCAAGAAAGCATGGCTAGTAACGTTGGACCTCAAGGAGGCATACCTGCATGTCCCTATCAGACAAAGTTGCAGAAGATACCTCCGTTTCATTGCAGGTTCAACCCATTACCAATTTTCTGCACTGCCCTTTGGCTTATCTACTGCGCCCAGAGTCTTCACAAAATGCCTGGCACCAGTAATTGCATACTGCAGACAAAGAGGAATTCAAATATATCCATACCTGGACGACTGCCTCATCCAAGCAGAAAGCAAAGACATTCTCTTAAATCATCTGGCCTTTGTAAAGCACCTACTAAACTGCCTGGGGTACACAGTAAACGAAAAGAAGTCAAAACTAGTGCCCTCACAAAAAATGACATTCCTGGGTGCCAGCTTGAATACAACGGCCCAGAAGGCTTATCTTACGCCAGACAAGCAACTACAACTGACTCAATATTTCAAGACAATGGCAACAAAGACCCAATTAACTGCAAGAAAAATTATGCAGGCCTTGGGCTTCATGGCATCTTGCATACTAATAATACCATTTGCAAAGCTGCATATGAGGAAATTACAGTGGTACCTAAAAAGCGTATGGTCTCAACACAGCCACAGCTTGGACACAATGATATCTCTCATTCCCTGCCTACAACAGGAATTTCTATGGTGGTCACAGGCATGTCACCTCAACAAGGGTCAGCCTTTCACCTTGCCCCCAGCCAGGCAAACTATCACAACCGATGCTTCAGACTATGCCTGGGGGGGGGGGGGGGCACACATGGCAGGACAATGCATTCAAGGCCTATGGACTGCAGAACAAAGAAATCTGCACATAAATCAAAAAGAGATGCTAGCTGTACAGAAAGCTCTGACAGCCTTCAAGGATCTATTACATCCAGGACAACTTGCAATAAAGACGGACAACACCAGTAATGTGGTACATAAACAAGGGGGTACACATTCCTACCCTCTATGCAGGCAAGCAATGATCTTATGTAACACAGCTCTGGCCTACCAAGTCCAGTTACAAGCTCAATTCCTGCCAGGACAGAACAACACATTGGCAGACGACCTCAGCAGAAACATCAAGGATCCCCACGAGTGGAAACTAGATCCGCAAATATTTGCAATGAGAACTCAAAAATGGGGCCTTCCAGACATAGTTTGGAGGACTGGCAAACAGGTCTATCAACTAACAAAATTTTGTACAAGGACATTTCACCATCAAGCTTGGAAAGTGGACGCTCTCTCTTTCAGTTGGAAAAACCTGACCGTATATGCCTTCCCTCCATTGCCTCTCCTCACAAAGGTTCTTTTGAAAGTCAAAAAGGAGAGACCACGACTGATTCTCATAGCCCCAGACTGGCCACGCCAGCACTGGCATCCGCTATTGAAAAATATGGCCCACAGCCCACCATGGATATTACCTCAAATCCCCAATTTGCTCACACAACAAAACAATCAGATTCTTTACAGCCAGCTCAAAACTTTAAATCTGGCTGCATGGCAAATCAACTAAACATCCAACCAGCTCCTCTTTCACAAGCAGTTCTGGATGTTATTCTGGAAGCCAGGAGGCAAAGCACCAGAAAGGCTTATTCGGACAAATGGAAAAGGTTTTGTGCCTGGAACCAAGCTAAAGGCCAAGGCACAATTCAGCCTCATATTCTACAGTATTAAGCTGAGATGTTGCACAAAGGACTTTCTTTTTCCTCCGTTAAAATCCATGCTTCAGCAATTTCAGCTCACTACAACACAGATCCACCTTTATTTTCACATCCTCTTCTAAGGCAGTTCCTCAGAGGGGCAAAAAACATTAGACCACCCAGGAGAGCTCCTACACCAACATGGGACCTCAATTTTGTTCTGGAAAAACTAACACTACCTCCCTTTGAGGCAGCTTTCTCTGCAGATCTTCAGTTCCTATCATAGAAGACTGCCCTGCTCCTAGCAATAACTTCAGCTAGAAGAGTCTCAGAGCTACAGACACTAATGGCAGTGGAACCTTTCCTCATTTTTCATCAAGGCAGAGTTTCTCTACGAACTAATCCTTCCTTTATGCCTAAGGTGGTTTCCATTGTGGCTTTAAATCAAACCATCCACTTACCCACGTTCTTCCCAAATCCACAGAACAAAGGTGAGAGACTCCTGCATTCCTTGGACATTCACAGGCAGCTTCGTTACTACTTGGACAAAACTAAGGCTTTCAGAAAATCTGACCAGCTCTTTGTATCCTATGCTACAGCCTCTCAAGGGAAGGCTATATCAAAGCAAACCATTTCTAAATGGATAGGTCATTGCATACGTTTCTGCTATACCCATCATGGGAAACCAGTTCCTGCTACCATTAGGTCCCACTCTACCAGGGCAACAGCTACCTCTACAGCCTTTCACAGGGGGGTTCCAACCAAGGAGATTTTAGAAGCTGCAACTTGGAGTTCAGTACTCACCTTTACCAAACACTATCACTTACCTCTTTACTCTAAGTCCAGGGCGGGCTTCGCCACTGCAGTTCTGCAGGGCCTTATAGCCTCCACTAACCCTCTATGATACCTACCCCCTACCTTAGCTTTGGGATTCAACCCAAGTGTGATGACTGCAGCAGGGTAACACGATAAACATAGTACAGTTTTGTACCTACCATAAATGTAGATGTTAGAGTGTTCACCCTGCTGCAGTCCAGGTTACCCTCCCTCCATCCCCTCTGATCTACTGGCTAAATCTCTTCAATACCTTACTGATATATTTGCTTATAGCTGAAGGGATTTTGTGTTTGTGCACTGGTTACTCCATTTGGTACTAATTTTTGACCACCTTTTTGGGGGCACCTGACATCTGGGGCAAGGAAAACTGAAGAAAATGGCGGCGGTTGCATTATATATACCCCTGGAGAATGATGTCAGGGAAGAGGCGACAGCAACTGATGCCGGACCAAGACTTTGGAATTCCGGCCGACTGCGTGACCGCCTGACGACAGGATAACCCAAGTGTGATGACTGCAGCAGGGTGAACACTCGAACATCTACATTTATGGTAGGTACAAAACTGTACTTTTCTATGTGTGTATTTTGGTGGTGTAGGTTTTGAGAGACTGTGTGATGAGTGTGGTGTGGTGCAAGTGTTTACCTTCTCCTCTTGACTGTCTAGTCCAGTCTTGGGTGAAGAGAGCTTTGCTTCCAGTTTGGCTATATAAGTGCATATCTCACAGGTTGTAGTGTTGGGTGGTAGGAGGAGAGGGTTGTCTGTGTACATGAGGCAATTGTTGCATTGCCCCAAGATGCCCAGATTCATCAGGTAGACAGGAGAAATCACTGGGAGCTGACCCTTAGACATGCCTGGATAAGTGCTTATTTATTAAGTACTAAAAACTGCTTTCCACTAGACAAGTGAGGAAAGTTGAGTGCTGTAGTAATTTGCAGCTTATGTGGTGCTTACAATGAGTTCTGAACAAGTGCTGAGTTCAAAGAAACAGATGTGAGTGCTGAAACTAGAAAACTGGCTAGTTATAAGAAAAAAAAATTAAGCTAGAAGGCTTCCCTCCAACACAGAAGGGCTTGGGGGCTCAGAAGCCTACAAACAGTCTATACCACTTAACAGGAAAGGCAGGAAACAAGCTTAATTTTTTTTTTCTGTTTCCCAAATGCTCTCTTTGTACACAGTAGGAGTGCCAGAAATCAGAATATGATCTCACTGCACTCAGTTGAGTGAGCAAGAGGGGTGGGCATTTCCTTTTACATTATTTCCCAGTTCTGTGTAAAACCTTTTTGGGTCATCAGTGAATTGCTTATTTTGCAATTTTCCTTTGTATTTAACTTTGTATCTTCTAAGTTTTTCCACCTGTGCTGAAATTTTTAGTTATTTGAGATAGTGCATGATAGATCCTAGTCTGTTCTAATATTGCACATTGTTTTTATTACATCTATCGTTCTTCGTATTTTTGTTGATCTATTCCCTCTTCTATAGTCTTCTAACAGTGACAGTTCTTGTCTTAATTGCTTTATAATTTTTTCTGTTCAATATTTCCATGATGGTATTCGATGTTCTCCCCTTCCTTTCTCTCACTATCCTGTCTTTTTGTAGTAGAACTTTCTCAGTTATTAATTTAGCAGCACAGTAATGTATCCTGTTTACTTCTGTTGTAGCACATGGATCTCTGTGAGCAGTCCTGGTTCAATGCCCCAGAGAGCACCCCTGCTCTACCAGGCTATAACTCATACCACACTTTTCGGCCATGTAACCTTGACCGAAACACCAAAGCCGGAGGTGTGTCCATATTCATTAAGGATATCCACACCTCCAGGCTAGTTGCTCAGCATAATGCATCCGAGGTTATCCAAGTGCAGCTAACTCTGAGCAAAACTGCAATCCAAACTGTAGCTTTGTACAGATTCCCCACCATGTCCCAGGATTCCCATTCCTCTTTTCTTGATGCACTTGAAAATATTAGGGTTCAACCAAACACCCTAATAATGGGCTACTTCAACTACCCCACCATTAACTGTGAAAACTGCTAGTGTACCAACTCCTTAGCTCAACGCTTTCTGGAATTCATAAACTCCAATGCCCTGGATCAGCTTGCCCACACCCGCACCAGGGGCTAAAATATCCTAGACCTAGTCATTACCAACATGAGTGACCGATGTTCCACACCTGAAGTCAACTCCTCGTTGGTCCAATCAGACCATAAGCTAATCACCCTTGATATCCACATCCCGCCCACACACCCCCATTAAGGAAACCACGGTAAAAAATTTCTCCAAAGCCAACTTCATGCTTCTTAAGACAGAAGTGGTGAACTTCATGACACCCAAGCAGATGGACAATACAGTTACAACTGCTGAATCCTACACAAATGCACTCTGTAAGCACTTACACGAGTGCATGGATTGTGCTACCCCAAACAGAACCAAGATGCTATCCTCCAAAAAAAGGAAGCCAGTCTCGTGGTCATCTGCCATAAACAAACTGTACAACAGAAGGAAGAAACTTGCAAAAGAGAGTAAAATCCCATGAGTGGAGGAGCTCCCTGGTCAGCCCGAGTAAAAAGCTGAGATCCCTTATAAGATCCTCCAAAGCTAGCTACGAAAACAAAATCACCACTAATTCTAAGGACAACCACAAAGCATTCTGTAGCTATGTCAGGAATCTCGATGGCAACACCAAGATCTGCTCCAAGTTACAGCACAACGGCATGAAAATTACAGAACCAACTGATAATTGCCAACATCCTGGCAGATAGGTTCAGTGCTAACTTTACCCCCCCCACCACCCCCTAAAGAGCCCATATCTATACAGGAAGAATGCAGAGTCCCTGTAATCACAACTACGCAGGTAAAAGCTGCACACTCTAAAGCCAAAAAATCAGCATCCGTGGGACTGGACAACATACCAGGCTGCGTTTTACATGAACTTCAGAACGAACTGGCTCCCCACTTAAGCACCATGTTCAATAATTGCCTCGCATCAGGCTTTGTGCCCACTGAATGGTGCACAGCAGCAGTTATCCCACTCCACAAAGGGATAGCCACCACTGATCCCGGGAACTATCGACCTATTAGCCTGACGAGCCTGGTCTGCAAGGCCATGGAACGTATCATCATGGAACTCATAAACAAAGACACTGGTAACCCCTAAACTCTGGATCCCACCCAGTTCGGGTTTGTGAAAGGCAGATCATGCCTCCTGAACCCGATCGACGACTTTGAGGCAGTCAACAAAGCAGTAGATGAGGGAAAGGTGGTTCACACAGCCTATCTTGACCTTGCCAAGGCTTTCAACACCATCCCCCATTCTGAAATTATAGCTAAGCTCACTAAACTAGGTATAAATCCCTACGTCACAAGATGGGTTATCAGCTGGCTCACTGACAGAACCCACACTGTAAAAGTTGCAAACTCCAAATCTGACCTCAAAGCAGTGACAAGTAGAGTACCACAGGGTTCTGTCCTGGGACCTCTCCTGTTTGGTATTGGGTAACACAGAAGGCCACTGGCTAACAAAGTTCGCAGATGACTGCAAACTACGAGCCATAGTAAAGTCCCCAAATGATGTGGACATCCTGCAGAAGGGTCTCGCTGCGACAGATGCCTGGTGTTAGAGCCATGGTCTCAAGCTCAGTGCAAAAAAGTGCAGTTTCATCCCCTTTGGTAAAAACTCTGTACCCATGAACTACCACATTGGCAGCAATCTGCTTAACACCAAATGTGTGATGAGACCTTGGGACCCAGGTGGACAGTAGTCTCTCCTTTGATAGTCATATCGCCACAGTAGGCAGGAAGTTCTTCTACGTGGCACACCTCATCATAAAAGGGTTCTCATCCAGGAAAAAAGAGGTCATTGTTCCCCTCTACTCGACACTCATTAGACCCGTTATAGAGTACAGCGCCCCTTTTGGAATGTACCTCACAAGACATCTGCAGCAGCTGGAAAGGCGACAGAAGTACCACACAGAGGATTACTGGCCTCAAACAAGTGCCCTACACTGACTGCCTCAAAAAACTCCAGCTTTACTCCGTAGCATATCGCCTACTCCGAGGTGATCTCTGCCTAACATATAAAGCTGTTTCAAACCCAGAGCTGTTGGACATGCTACACCTAAAGAAATCCCAATCCCTCCGAGCTACACGCTTTAGGGACCTAAACCTTGTCACCACAATAAACAGGACATGCTGGAGGAATAGATTCCTGTCCCAGAGACTTCCCATATTCTGGAACAGGCTACCCATCTATGTCAAGCAAAGTTCTTCATTAGCACTCTTCAAGAAAAATCTTGATGAGTGGATGGGAAATAGGAAATACACCCCGTGGATTACTTCTGTGTGTCTGCTCGACAGTGGCACAGGAAAATAACTTTCTTGGGTGGCGCAAATCAGGGAACCTTGTTGACTAGGCTTACGTAGGCCCTTGGGCCGATAGCCTAGTACCTACCTATGAACCTAATTACTGTGTTCATTTGTTTTATTAGACTTCTGACTTTTTGGGTTTTATTAACCTTCTGTATTTCTTTCATTGATCATGATATATCTGTCCATGTCTATTAAATCAAGCAATTCTTCTTTTAGATAATTTTCTTCCAAACTGAGGGTACATCCCTTGTTTTCCAGTACCTGGGGGCATTCTATAGAAGGTTCTGCAGCATCTTCCTGTGACAGTCTCATCAGTTTCAACCAGTGCTGTCCATTGCTCTATCATATGGGAACTCACTGGCCTGTCACTCCTCAACATTGACTGCATCAGAGTTTACACAGTTTCATGTTCCTTCCCTTGCTGTCTAGCTTCAAGTGAATGTTTATACTGGTTTCCTGTGGAAGGCTCCAAATTATCTTCCTATGGCACCTGACCAATTACTTCCTGTTCCACTGGTTTCCCCTTAGTGTGGATATTCATTACTGTATCCTGTTGTGGTGATTTCTGAATTCGTTTTTTTATACTAAATCCTTCACTTTGCAGGTTCTCCATAACCTCAGTTTCTATTTCTTTAACTTCTCTGTTACTAATCTCCTTTTTTACTTTTCCTCTTTGTCTTCTTATTTTTTGTATTGTAAAGTTTTCCATGTCTGAATTCCTTTGACTATATTTCTCCTCAGATATCTGTGGTGCTGCTCTTTTTGTATTGGCTATTTTTGCTTTCTCCTTTGCATAGATATTACACCATATTAAATCTTTTTCTTTTCCCATGTCTATATTTCTTCCTCAGATGTTTCCTGATCTTCCTGATGTTCTTCTGGTTTCACTGTTGCAGTCATCACACTTGGGTTATTTGCCTGCAGGAAGCCCTCAGTTGGCCCGAATGCCAGAGACTTAGTATTTTTGCGTCAGTTGCTGTCACTCCAGGTTTGATGTCAGGTCGTCAGGGGTATAAAAACAGGCAGCCGATGCCATTACATCAGTCTTTCTTGCTGAGTAGCCAGAAGCAGAAGCAGTTCACACGAGTGCTGGTCGGGTGCTGCCTGAGTTTTCGTTTACGAATTGAATTATCCTGAAGTCTTCTAAAGCAAAGTACCCCGTTGGGGATCCTTTTTTCTTGCTCTAACCGATGTCAGAAAATGTTAACAGTTGTCCTGCCTGTGGAAAGCAAATACCCCACTGAGTTTTCCATTCTTACTGCATCACCTGTTGAGGCCCAGACCACGACGTACCTCACTGTTGGTTTTGTGCCTTGTTCAATGCCCAAACTGTTCGTCGTCGGGCCCTTATTGTCACTAAATACTTATGCTCTCGATCTCCATATTCCAAAATGGCTTCGGTAAGCCATCTGACTACTGATCTTCCGAAAAAACCTAAGCATAAAGACAGAGACGGACTGCACAGGTCCAAAACTGCCGACGCTTCCGTTAAGCTAGTCGCCAGTTTGCCAGTACTCTGAGGCGCTTTCACAGCCCCTGATTCATTGGATTCGCAGGCCTCTACCAAGACCTGTTCGGAGTCAGGTATGCTGCGAGACTTTTCTTCGACTATGGAATCTGTGGATGTCTCTACCTTGGATGGGTCTGGAACTGCTGCGCAGGTACTGGCTTCTGGGGAAGTTCTTCGCACTACCTATATTCAAGACAAACCGACTTCTTTCGCATCTTCAGTTCTATCTAAAACTACCGAGTTTCTAAGGCCAAGAGTACACGCTATGCTTAAAAAAATGACTGCCCAAACTCATGCACCTGCTTCCTTGCTACAACATCAAATACTTAAAATGGCAGAAGTCCTTATTCTGATTTAGGGGAAGTCAGCTTCCCCTGCTAAGAGTAAAAGAGACCTGTCACCAGCAGCTTTAACAGACAGTGTCCAACGACTCTGAGGTATATGATTATGAAGACATGCCTTTATCTGCTTATGAGGATTCAGATGCAGAGGAATCCATTCCCTCTTCTCCTCCAGAGGATTTTTCTTTTGGTGAAACATTACATACTTTAAGAGAGCATTTCTACTGGGAATGCCAAGACTATCCTCAGTCCAAAGAGAGACTTGGAGAATTTCTAGATTTGTCACAACATAGGCCTTTAGCAAGACCTCCCAGTCCTTGATGTTGTGGATGATGCCTTTATGGAATCTACTGTAACTCCTGGTACCTACCCCCTGCTGCCAGGAAACCAGACAGGTAGTAGAGTTCCTGACTCTCTCAAATTACTTTTCAAAAATCCTACTGCTGACCCAGAGGTTATCGCCCAGGGGCCTGAAGGTATCAAAGCAACTACAGCCAATAATCCCATTCCCTTCGGACAGGGATTCCAGAGCTTTAGACAGATGGGGTAAGAAAGTATACACCTCTGCAACTCTCGCCATTAGGACTTTGAATTGCCAGTTTCACATGCTGAAGTACCAACAACATATTATGGAACTTATTAAACACAAAATAGCTACCTTTACAGACCGTGCAGAAAATAAAGAATTACAAGAGCTTATGCATTCTGCAAGCCAAGTCAGCAAGCATACTTTGCAGTGTGGCTTTGACGCCCTAGAAGAATCTTGCAGGGCACTGGTTTTGTACTGAGAAGGCATGATTGGCTTAAGGAGCAGACCTTGCCAGACCATGTCAAATCAAAATTACTACACGCTCCTTTGAACAAGGACAATCTGTTTGGCACCAAAGCAGAATAAGATGGAAGAAAAAGCTAAATCCATGCAGACTGTCAACGACTTCTGTCAAGTACAGCCTCCTAGATTCAGTAGGCATTGCCCCTCAAAACATTGGTCCTTTCCAGCCCCCCTCAAGGCCATCTCAAACTAGGCCCAGGGAAAACAGACCCCCCTCCCCAGACTACAGTCTCAGGGTATACAGAGATCTAACCAATGGAGTGCCTTTTCTTCAAAAGCAGGGAGTGCTAAGCCATCTCCTTACGGAAATAATTCACAATGACTTCTCAACTCCACTCCCCTCCTCTGTCCAACTGCTTGTGCTCCTAGGAGGAAAACTTGCCCATCATGCCAAAAACTGGGCTTCCATCACCAAAGACCGATGGGTCCTCAACATTGTATCCAAGGGGTACAAATTTTACTTCCACTCACTGACAACCTCAAAAGGGTTACCAGACCTTCCTCCAAACCAGTGGGCAGAGGCACAAAACCAAGTTCAATCCCTGCTCTCTCTATAAGGGCAGTTCAGCCTGTTCCTGCAGAACAAGACAGGTCAAGGGTTCTATTCCAGACTCTTCCTGGTACCCAGAAAAGAGGTTACTTGGCGGCCAAGCCTAGATTTTTCCATTCTAAACCCCTTCCTGGTGGTACCAAAATTCAAAATGCTCACCCTGCAGCAGCTTCTTCCTGTGCTGGCCAAAGATGCCTGGTTAACCACTCTAGACTTAAAAGAAGCCTATCTGCACATAGCTGTCAGGGATTCTTGCAGGAAATATCTGCACTTCAGGGCAGGATCTATGCATTATCGGATGTTCTTCGTGTTTCACTGTTGCATTCATTATATTTGGGTTATCTGCTTGCAGGTAGCCCTCAGCCGGCCTGAATATCAAAGTCTTGGATTCCTGCGTCGGATGTTGTCTCTTCTTCCATGACGTCAGGTTGTCAGGGGTGTAAAACATACAGCCAACGCCTTTACGTCGGTCTTTCTTGCCACGCAGTGCCCGAAGCAGAAACAATTCACAAGTGCCAGTTGGCCGACTCTTGAAATTTTCGTTTTCGTGTTTCAGAACCGAAGTCTTCAAAAAAGCTAAGTACCCCATTGGGATCCTTTTTCTTGCTCTTAACCGATGTCAGTAAAAGTTAACAATTGTATTACCTGTAGAAAGCAAATCCCTCAAAGATTTTCATTCATACTGCATTCCTTGCTTAGGCCCAGACTACAATGTCCCTCGCTGTCAATTTTGTGCGTTATTCAACCTCCAGACTATTCGTCATCGGTTTCTTTTTGCAGCAAATTATTTTGGTACTCTGTTTAACTATCCAGAAATTGCTTTGGTACACCATCCGACTACCGACATTCTGAAAAAAACGTAAAGACAGAGACAGACTGCATAGGTCCAAAGCTGCCGACGACGCTTCCGTTAATCTAGTAGCCAGTTCGCCGGTACTCAGTGAGGTGCTTTTGCAGCCTGTGATACCCGCTACTTCAGATTCGCAGGCGTCTACTGAGACCCCATCGACTGTGAAACCTGCGGATGTCTCTACCTAGGATGGGTCTGGAGCCGCTGTGCAGGCACTAGCTTCTGAGGGTGTATTCAGGCCTACTGACTTGTATTTCATACCAACGCCATCTTCTTCTTCTTCAAGGCCTAAAACTCGACTCACGTCTAGAAAACTGACGTCCAAACCACATGGTCAGGCCCATATGCCTAAAAAACAAATGATAAGAATGGCTGAAGATCTTATAACTTTAATCAGTGGAAGCCTACCTCCCCCTTCTAAGAGACCTAGGACTGAAGTTGTTTATGAATCTTCTGACCAGGATTCTGATTTTTCTGTTTCTTCTGATCTGGATTTGCCCTTATCTACTTTTGAGGATTCTGTTGCAGAGGTATCTATTCTCTCTGCTTCCCCTCCAGAGGATTTTTCTTTTGGTGAAACCTTACATACTCTAAGGGAGCATTTCCACTGGGAAAGCCAGGATTTTTGTGATTCAAAAAAGAGGCTTAGGGATTTCTTACTCCTGCCTCAGCATAGGCCTTTAGCTATACCTCCTGTACTAGACATTGTTGATGATGCCTTTTCGGAATCTAGTTTGGCCCCTGATTCTTTGCCTCCTGCTCCCAGAAAACCTGACCTATATTACAGGGTTCCTGATTCACACAAGTTTCTTTTTAAAAATCCTATTACGGATCCAGAGACTATTTCACAGGGACACAAGGGCATATTAAGGCTTCTACTACTAAAACCCTACCCCTTCTGATAGAGACTCCAGGGCGCTGGATAGAGGGGGTAAAAAGGTTTACACTTCTGCAACCTTGGACATTAGGGCTTTAAACTGCCAGTTTCATATGTTAAAGTATCAACAATGTGTTATTGGGTTGCTTAAACAGAAAATGATGTTGATTCCTGACTGTGCTGAAAATAAAGAATTACAGGATTTAATGCATTTTGCTGAACAGGTTGGTAAACATACTTTGCAATGTGGATTTGATTCATTATGGGCCTCTTGCAGGGCTGCTGTTATTGGGTCTCTGCTCAGAAGGTATGCTTGGCTTAAGGTGCAATCTTTGCCTGGTCATGTTAAAGCTAAACTGTTAGATGCTCCCTTAAATCAGGACCGCCTGTTTGGCAACAAAGCTAACGAAGTTCTTAAAAAGATGGAAGATAAAGCTAAATCTATGCAAACTGTTAAAGATTTCTTGCAAGTTCAGCCTCCTAGATTTAGTAGGCATTGGCCCTCTAAGAATTGGTCCTTTCCAGCCCCTTTCAGGTCTTTTCAAGCCAAACCCAGATACAGCAGAAACCTTCTAGGGGACACGCAAGACTAAGCAGTGGGGGATGTTCATCATGTTACACTGCTGCAGTCATCATACTTGGGTTATCCTGCCGTCAGGCGGTCCCGCAGTCGGCCCGAGTTCCAAAGTCTTGGTCTGGCGTCGGTTGCTGCGGCTTCTTCCCTGACGTCAGTGCGCCAGGGGTATATAAGATGCATCCGACGCCATTTTCTCAAGTCTTTCTTGCAGCACGGTGCCCGAAGCAGAAGCAGTTCGCAAGTGCCAGTCGGCCAACTTCTGAGATTTTCAAATCTAATTTCAGACCGAAGTCTTCATAAAGCTAAGTACCCCGTTGGGGAACCTTTTCTTGCCTCAGTCCGATGTCAGAAAAAGTTAACAATTGCATTTCTTGTGTGAAGCAAATACCTCATAAGGACTTTCATTCTTATTGTATTCCTTGCCTAGGCCCAGACCATGACGTCACAGCTTGTCTGAATACCCAGCATGGACCTTGCCTCAAAGACCACAACTGCTGTCCCAGCAAAACAATCCGATCCTGCACAATCAACTACAGACTCTAAACCTGGCAGCATGGCTAATCATGTAATCATACAAACAACACCTCTCAGTAAAGCTGTGATGGATGTCATTTTGGAAGGCAGAAGGCCTAGTACTAGAGAATCTTATGCTGACAAGTGGAAGAGCTTCTGTGCTTGGAATCCAGCACAAGGAACTGATACAGCAGAACCAAATATTCCTCAGATATTACACTACTTAACTGAGATGCTTGACAAAGGCCTATCTTTCTCATCAATCAGAATCCATGCCTCTGCCATTTTGGCTCATTACAACACAGAGCCACCAATCTATTCACATCCTTTACTAAAGCAGTATCTTAGAGGAGCCAAAAATTTAAGACCCCCTAGAAGATCACCATTACCTGCATGGGACCTCAATTATGTGTTGGAAAAGCTCACCCTGCCTCCAGTTGAACCAGCTGCTACCACTGATATAACGTTATTATCATGGAAGTCAGCTCTGCTACTAGCAATTACTTCAGCAAGAAGAGTTTCAGAGCTACATGCCCTCATGGCTGTAGAGCCTTTTATCATATTTTACCTGGACAGGGTGTCTCTGAGGACAAATCCTACTTTTTTTCCTAAGGTGGTTTCCAGTGTGGCTCTTAACCAAATGATTCATCTGCCAACTTTTTATCCAAATCCGTAGAACAAAGGGGAGAGAATTCTGCATTCCTTGGATGTACACAGACAGCTAAGATTCTACTTGAGCAGGAATAAAGCTCTAAGAAAAACTGAGCAATTACTAGTGTCACATGCTGCAGGATCAGAAGGAAAGGCTATTTCAAAGCAGACAGATGTTCTTCATCTCACATTGCTGCAGTCCTTACATATGGGTAGTCCGCTGTCCTCGGTCGGCCCGAATACCAAAGTATTAGGCTGACGTCGGTCAAGGCGCTTAAGACTGACATCAGGACGTCAGGGTACAAATGCGCATGACCGACGTCATATCCTCAGTCTTTTTTGCCGCATGGTCCGATGCAGAAGCAGCGTTGCAAGTGCCGTTCGGCGTTCTGAAATTTTTCGAGTTCGGAGTTTCAGACCGAATCAAAGTTGGCTAAGTACCCCGTTGGGGAATATTTTAGTTTTTTCTTGCCTCAGTGGTTTACCGGATGTCAGAAAAAGTGAATAACTGTATTTCTTGTGGGAAACAGATACCGCATAGGGATTATCATTCTTTGTGTATTCCTTGTTTGGGGCCTGAGCACGACGTTGTTGGGTGTCGCTTTTGTGCTAGGTTCAATAAGCGCACTATTAAGCGAAGGTTAGATTGTGCTAGGCTGGTCTTCGGGAAGCGGTGCAATTATAATATGCCGTCGGATTCTCCGGCGCCCGCTTCTTTGAAGAAGCGCAAAGACAAAGCAGTTAAACCCAGGCAAGATGAGTCGCCGGTTCTTTAGGGGCGTCAGTGGAACCGGTGGTTCCGACGGAGGCTTCTTTGGAGTCCCAGGGGGAGACTTTGATATTGCAGGATGTGACCTCTCAGGAGGCAGGTCAGGCTGAAGGGGCTTCTCAGGTTACTGTACTCCCCTCCCTTCCTAGGGTGGTTAGGCCCTCTCCTTTTGTTTCCAAGGCTTCTCCCAGAGGCAGGCCAGGTTTAAGCTTCTGTTGGTGTCACTCCTAGTTCAGCAGGGTCTGTGCCCAAGAAGCACATGCTTAAAATGGCAGAAGATTTGATTACTTTGATTAGAGGTTCTTTGCCCCCTCCTGATAAGAGGCCTAGGGTGGAGCCAGAGTTGGGGAGTTTTGAGCAGGCTTCGGATGTTTCAGAGTCTTCGGCTGAAGACTTGCAGGAGTACTCTCCTTATTCTGATTCTGATGCTGATGATTCGACTCCTTCTGCTTCTCCTCCAGAGGATTTTTCTTTTTCAGAGACTCTTCATTCCATGAGGGAACATTTTAAGTGGGAAGGTCAGGACTTCTCTGATTCCAGGAAAAGGCTTAGGGAATTTTTGCTTTTACCCCAGCATAGGCCCTTGGCTATACCCCCTGTTCTGGATGTTGTGGAAGATGCGTTTGCAGAGGCTTCACTTAATCCTGATTCTTTGCCTCCTGCTCCTGTTAAACCGGATAGGTATTACAGGGTGCCTGAGGCTCATAAATATCTTTATAAGAGTCCTAGGGCGGACCCAGAAACTGTTAGTCAGGGACCTAAGGGTGTCAAGGCCTCGGTTGTAAAAAATCCGGTTCCTCCAGATAAAGAGGCCAGAGCTTTGGATATATGGGGAAAGAAAGTCTATACATCCTCTACCTTAGCTATGAGGGCTTTGAATTGCCAGTTTCATATGTTGAAATATCAAAACTATCTTCTTTCTCAATTGAAGTCTAAGGTGGATGCTCTGGCGGAAGGCATTGAGTGTAAAGAATTACAAGATTTGGTGCATGTCTCTGAACAGGTGGGTAAGCATTCTTTACAATGTGGTTTTGATGCTGTACAGGCCTCGTCTAGGGTGGCTGCCACTGGTTCAGTTCTTCGCAGGCACGCCTGGCTGAGGGATCAGAATTTATCTGACCATGTTAAGACAAGGATTTTGGATGCTCCTTTACAGTCTGATGTGTTGTTTGGTTCACCTGTGGAGTCAGTCTTGAAGAAAATGGAAGACAAGGCTAAGTCTATGCAGGCTGTTAAAGATTTTTTGCAAGTTCAGCCTCCGAAGTTTAGTAGGAATTGGCCTGCTAAGGGGTGGATGTATCCTTCTTATGATTCTCAGTCTAGGGGTAGATCTAGACGTGGTAGGGGCAGAGCTCAGAGTTCTTTCAGACCTAGAACAGGGAGTTCAACTGCACAATCTTCGGGTGAGGGCAGGGGCCAGTCCTTTCGTAAACAGGCCCAATGACCTACCTTTTCGGCTGCCAGATCCTTTTTGCCTGGCAGCACCTTTGGGAGGAAGGTTGGCACTCTTCAAGGAAAATTGGAATTTGATTACCCAAGACAGATGGGTATTGGATATCATACACCAAGGTTACAAGTTTTATTTCCATACCTTGCCTCCTTTCAAAGGCATGCCGGACGTTCCTCCTCAGCAAAGACTAGAGGTTCACAAACAAATTTCTCTGCTACTTCAAATAAGGGCCATACAACCGGTCCCTCTGCCAAAAGTGGGCCTAGGATTTTATTCTCGCCTGTTCCTAGTACCAAAGAAAGGGAACACGTGGAGACCAATTTTGGATTTATCTATCCTCAACACATATCTGGACATTCCCAAGTTCAAAATGTTGACGTTACAACAGCTTTTACCTCTGCTGGGCAAAGATCACTGGATGGTGACTC
This sequence comes from Protopterus annectens, assembly GCF_019279795.1. Lineage (NCBI taxonomy): Eukaryota > Metazoa > Chordata > Ceratodontiformes > Protopteridae > Protopterus > Protopterus annectens. The sequence goes on from NC_056749.1 coordinate 123,984,368, forward strand.
TGGATCTCAAGGAGGCTTACCTTCATGTTCCTATCAGGCTCAGTTGCAGGAAGTATCTGCGTTTTCGGGCTGGGACTTCTCATTATCAGTTCTCTGCATTGCCCTTTGGCTTATCTACTGCGCCCAGAGTGTTTACGAAGGTTCTGGCTCCAGTGATAGCTTTCTTCAGGCTAAGAGGAATACAAATCTATCCTTATTTGGACGATTGCCTGATTCTTGCCCAAGGAAAGGACGAACTTCTTCATCACTTACAGTATGTGATAGCAGTGTTAAGATGCCTGGGGTATTCTGTGAACGAAATAAAGTCCAGTCTAGTACCCTCTCAGGACATGTGCTTTCTGGGTGTGAGACTGAATACAGCATCCCAGATGGCCTTTTTGACCCCGGACAAACAAAAGAATCTTTCTCTTTATTTCCATCAATTGTCTCGTCAGTCCAGGCTGACTGCAAGGACAGTCCTTCAAGCCTTGGGGTTCATGGCATCTTGTATTCTGGTACTTCCCAATGCCAAACTGCATATGAGGAAGCTACAATGGTATCTCAAAAATGTATGGACACAGCACTGCCAAGATATGGACACTGTCATTCAGATAATACCTTGCATTCAAAAGGAATTTTTGTGGTGGGCTCAGGAATGTCACCTAAACAAGGGACTCTCTGTGACCCGACCAGAGGCGAGTCAGATTCTAACGACAGATGCCTCAGACAAAGCTTGGGGAGCTCATCTGAATGGAAAATGGGTACAAGACACGTGGCCTGCCAGACTTCAACATCTACATATCAACTTGAAGGAGATGTTAGCAGTCCAGTTTGCATTAATAGCTTTCAAGGATTTACTTCTTCCAGGGCAGGTGTTGGTTCTAACAGACAACGCAACTGTCATGTGGTACATCAACAAGCAAGGGGGAACGCATTCTTATCCTCTATGCAGACAAGCAATGATTTTGTGGGAGACTGCTCTCAGTTTACAGCTAAATCTTCAGGCAAGGTTTCTGCCAGGAGCACAGATGTGTTGAGCAGACAAATTATGGATCCCCACGAGTGGAAATTGGATCCTCATGTATTTCAGAAATTGACAGTGTTATGGGGAACTCCAGACATAGATCTGTTCGCTTCTCCACTAAACTACCAGCTGCCAAAGTTTTGCACAAAAAGGTTTCATCCCACAGCCTGGAAAGTGGATGCTCTTTCATTCAATTGGAGCAATCTTCATGTGTATGCCTTTCCACCTCTGCCTCTCCTCCCAAAGGTACTCCTGAAGGTCAGACAGGACAAGCCAAACATGATTTTAATAGCTCCAGATTGGCCTCGACAGCACTGGTACCCATTACTGAGAAGTCTGGTGCAGGAGCCTCCATGGCCTTTGCCTTGATTCCTCACCTGCTGTCTCAGGAGAACAGTCATTTACTCAATGTCAAACTTCACTCTCTACATCTAACAGCCTGGCATATTCTGTTTTAAACCCTGGAGGGTCTCAGCTTCCACAACAAGTTTTGAATGTTATTTTGGAGGCCAGAAGGCCTAGTACAAGGAAAGTGTACGCAGATAAATGGAGGAGATTTTTATTTTGGAGTACAGCAAAGGACTTTGATGTTTCTAAGCCTAATTTAAGTGTGGCTCTTCAATACCTTACTGAGTTACTGGACAAAGGTTTGTCCTTCTCCTCTATTAAGGTTCATGCTGCAGCAATTTCTGCTCACTATGACTGTGACCCACCATTGTTTTCTCATCCTTTGTTTAAGCAATTCCTTAGAGGGGCAAAGAATATAAGACCCCACGTAGAGCTCCTACTCCTGCTTGGGATCTCAATTTTGTGTTGGAGAAACTCACTCTACAACCTTTTGAGCCTGCAGCTACTGCCGAGTTGAAATATTTATCATGGAAGACTGCTTTTTGTTGGCCATTACCTCTGCGAGAAGGGTTTCTGAATTACAGGCCCTTATGGCGGTTGAGCCTTTCTTAATTTTCCATAAGGATAGGGTATCTTTGTACTAATCCTTCCTTTATGCCTAAAGTGGTTTCTAGTGTGGCTTTAAACCAAGCTATTTATTTGCCTACTTTTTATGCAAACCCCCAAAATAAAGGGGAAAAGATTTTACACACTTTGGATATACACAGGCAGACGGCATATTATTTGTGCCGAACTAAAGGGTTCAGGCAGTCTCAGCAGTTATTTGTTTCATTTGCTTTGGGTTCTCAGGGCAAACCTGTTTCAAAACAAACTATTTCTAAGTGGATTGGTTTTGTATTGCTTTCTGTTATTCCCATCATGGTAAGGAGATTCCAGCTGGGATTAGGCCTCATTCCACTAGGGCTACTGCCACTTCTACAGCTTTTTAAGGGGTGGCTACTAAAGATATTTTGGAGGCAGCTACTTGGAGTTCAGTGCATACTTTCTCTAAGCATTACCACCTTCCACTTTACTCTAAATCTAGGGCTGGTTTTGCCACTGCAATTTTACAGGGCATTTTGGCAGCTCCTAATGCTTTATAGTTTTGCCATCCTCCCTTACCTCTGCTTTGGGATTCTACCCATAAGTAAGGACTGCAGCAATGTGAGATGAAGAACATAGTACAGTTTTGTACCTACCATAAATGTAGATGTTCGAAGATCCACATTGCTGCAGTCCAATTTACCCTCCCTCCTTCTCCTCTGTAGTTAGAGGCGGTTGTGTGGTTTGGGTTGTGAATATTGTAAATATTGTAAATATGATTAGTGCAGGGGTGGTTGGTTGTTTTTTGCTGTCTTTTGGTTTTGGCCTTTCTTTTTAGGGCCTTCTGACATCTGGGGCAAGAAAAGACTGAGGATATGACGTCGGTCATGCGCATTTGTACCCTGACGTCCTGATGTCAGTCTTAAGCGCCTTGACCGACGTCAGCCTAATACTTTGGTATTTGGGCCGACCGAGGACAGCGGACTACCCATATGTAAGGACTGCAGCAATGTGGATCTTCGAACATCTACATTTATGGTAGGTACAAAACTGTACTTTTCAAAGTGGATAAGCCACTGCATCCGTTTCTGCTACTTACATCATGGTAAACTTGTGCCCAAGGGCATTAGGTCTCATTCCACCAGAGCTGCAGCTACTTCAGCAGCCTTTCACAGAGCAGTACCAACCAAATGATATTCTAGAGGTTACTACTTGGATTTCTGTTCACACCTTTACAAAGCATTGCCATTTGCCTCTTTACTCTAAGTCCAGGGAAGGCTTTGCAGTGCTGCAGGGCCTTATAGACGCACCTAATGCTGTTTAGCTCTAGCCTCCCAACCATAGCTTTGGGATTCTATCCAAATATAATGACTGCAACAGTGAAACACAAAGAACATAGTACAGTTCTGTACACTTAGCATAAATGTAGATGTTTGAGTGTATTCACTGTTGCAGTCCAGGTTACCCTCCCGCCATCCCCCTGTCATTCTGAAGTTTATCTTTCCTTCACTATCTTCTACAACCTATGTGGTGTATTTGCTTGTAGATGAAGGCAAGAAAAACTAAAGAAAATGGCATTGGCTGCATGTTTTATACCCCTGATGACCTGGTGTCATGGAAGAGAAGACAGCAACCAATGCAGGACCCAAGACTTTGGGATTCAGGCCGACTTGAGGGCAACCTGCCAGCAGATTACCCAAATGTGATGACTGCAACAGTGAATACACTCGAACATCTACATTTATGGTAAGTGTACACAACTGTACTTTTCTGTACTTACATGACTGGCCCATCTCAGCCACCACAAGGAATTCACTAGTTCACAGAAGGGTCTCCCGACTACACTTGTGCTCTTCTGAAGAAATTATAGTTAAGTTTTGAAAAATCCAAAATGGAACTAGTTCAAACCTTAGAATTCATAGTTTACCATGTGGACACCACTGTGCAAATAGCCAGGTTTCCTCTACCATAATATTGCCTCTGTCTTCAAGCTTTACAATTAGAATCCTCCAGATTATCTGATTCACCAACTGTTAGGATCCATGGCAGTTACTGTCACTGTAGTTCCATGCGTTTTACGATGTCACTAAGCTTTACAGGTAGTATATCTTAAGGTAGCCGACTTACCTGCTGACCAACTTGGGACGTCTCTTAGTGATTCCCCCACCAAGAGCCAGAGTAACTATAGACACCCCTCCTCTGGGATGGAGGATGGAATTTATAAGGGAGGGTGGTCCAAAATACTTGATGTCAGACTGAGGCCAAGCTTTACTTCAGTGACCTGGAAATGCGGGTAATCCATCTTGTGTTGCAGGCTTTTTTGGATTACCTACCCATTGGGGTGACAGTGGTACTGTGGTCTGATATATTAGCAAACAAGGTAGAGCCCAGTTTTATCAATTATTTGAGAAGCCATGAAGGTATGACAGTGGTCAGTGTCTTTTTAGTGTTTTCTTGTTGCAGTGTGTATCCCAGGCAAGTACAATATCTTCACAGACAGACTGAGCAGGTTGATTCTTCTGCCACAAGAATAGTCCCTCAAGCTGACAGTGGAGTCCAAAATCTTTAGCTACTAGGGCCCAACCCTGCTGTAACCTGTTTGCCACCTTAATCATTACCAAGTGCAATGGCTTCTTTGCCCTGATCCCTCAGGTGCTGTAGTGCTTGAGGGACGCTGTAGTCCATACTTGACCTCATAACTCCCCTCATAGTCGAGTTTCTTCAGAAATCAGCGTGGTGCAAGGCAGAATTTATTCTTATTGTCCCCTTGTGGTCTCAACAGGTTTGGTCCCCTTTTCTTACTCTGACCCTGAGCTTTAGATCTGATCTTTCATCCCTCAGGCGAGCCTCACTCAGATGTAAGTCCCTCAGTCTGACCACCCGGTTGGTGCATTTCCAGTGATGGCCATAAATCCTAGGCTTTCTTCGAGTGTTCTACAGATTCTCACTTCTTTTCAAAAATCCTCAACTGGGAAGACCTGCAAAAGTAAGTATAAAAGGTTCGCTATTTGGGCTAATTGTAACGGTCTGGGTCCTTTTTTTGGCACCCTTGCCATGTATTTGGATTTCCTCTTAGGTCAGTTTTGTTTAGGGACTAGTTATTTTATGATTAAACTGCAGTCAGCCACCATTTCTGACCTTCTTGTTAGACGGCAGCATGTTGCCATTGCTTCCTTGAGACCATCAAAATCTTTTTTAAGTGGTGCATTTCTTTTGCGACCCCTATTGAGGGACACTGTGGCTATCTTGTCACAGTCTTACAAAGGTGATGTCTGAACCTGCATCTTCAGCAGATTTCAAATTTGTTTATCGGGAAAACCTTGTTTTTGGTAGCCGTTACATCATCCAAAAAGATTTCAGAACTGCAAGCCTTATCACACAAACCTCTGTATTTGTTTACCTTTTTTAGGAGTAATATTTCACTCGGGATCAATCTAGTCTTCATTCCCTAGGTGGTTCCAGAGACTAACTTAAACCAGTCTATACATATGCCAGTCTTCCTTCTAAAATTTTCAAATAAAGGTGGATGTCTGCTTCACTCCTTAGATGTCCACTGTCATCTTTTATTTTATTAGCGCCATACAAAGGACCTTTGGAAGAGTATCCAGCTGTTTGATTCCTTTTCTAAAGTGAAGCCGAGCTTCATTGAGTCTAAAAGTACCCTGTCCGAGTGGCTTTCTGGTTGTATTACCTTTTGTTTATAGGGTTAAGGGATTGTCACTGCTCTTCTAAACTGTAGGCACATTCTACAGGAACATTTGCAGCTTTCCACATCTTCCTTAGCCATATTCCAGTTGATGACATTTGTGCAGTAATGACGTGGTCCACAGTTTGTGTTTGTCCCTCATACACTCTACCTGGAGTCCAGGTTTAGAGGTGCTTTTGGTTCTTATATTTTCAGGAACAACCTTCTGTAGTGTCTCCTAGGTTTATTTCTGTTCCTTAAGTTGAGGCGAAAATAAAAAAAACATCAGATACGAACGGTATGTACCCACCATAACAATAGAGCCATTTTGTCTGTTAGTCTCACCGTCCTCACTCTCCATCTCCCATCCAAATGATCACTCTTTTGTAGCTCTTCCTGGATCATATTGGAATTTACCATAGCCTTTCTTACTTTCTGTATGGGATATTGGTACTATGTCTAGTAGGTAGCACTCCTTTCTTTCAGGGTTTATTGTCAAGTGTTGAGAGACTGTCAGTCTGAGGGCAGTAGAGCTAGTGGTGCTTTATGGGAGAGGATAGGAGCTTGAGCCTTGGAGCCGAAATTTGTGTGTTGGGTTCAGATCCAGTATATCCATAGGTTGAAACAGATGGGAGAAGACTGTGTGGAGCTATCATTATGGTAAGTACATAACTTTCATTTACTCTGTACCAGGCATGCATTTCAGACTGATCACAGGTCATGTCCCCATTTAATGGCTCTGCTAGAGTGGGTTACTATCTGGTTCTTGAGCCTGCAACCCAACTATTTCTTCATTTGAGCATAGACCTAGAGTGCTGCACGACAAGGCAGAGGGCACTTGTCTCTGTCTTAGCTTTTCTGGTCACTCCAGCCCCTTGATCCAAATGGGGGGTGGATAGGAAGTATGACGGAAAAAAAGGGATTGTTGTATGTAGGCAGGTATAAAAGTGCTGCACTATTAGTTTGTACCTGGCCAGTATTGGCTTAGAAAGGGGTGTGGTGCTGGGTTGAAATAATTATTTAAAATGTGATTTATTTATTCCAGACCGTTAACACATGTTCAAAGCTATGTTTAAACTCTGTTTATTCTGTAATGTATGCATTTCTGTAACATAAGAATGGGTGACCTTGTGACTTTTCACTTTGAGTGTAAACCATAGCAGAAAAGGAGGAGGGGAAAATGCAGAGAAGTTGTATTTGAAGATTAAACCGTAACTTCTTGCTTTTCTGTATCTGGAACCAGGAGTCATAAAAATGCAATTAAAAGACAGGTACTGGCAATGTGAGAAATCCTGTGTTATTCAAAAGTGTTTCTGTTTGTGATAAATGACTGATTTAGTAAGCTGTGTAGTTCCTGTAAAAACTGCTCCACTGCATGTGAGGGTCTGAATGTGGGAAAACGGTTTACTTATCTTTTCTCAGGGAAGATGATAAGCTAAGGTACATATCTTAAGTGAAAATTAGTCAGTATTGTTTGGGAAAGAGCTTGGTGACCACATCTGTGAACGTTTGCTGTGTGCATTCTCTCTCTTGTATGATATATTTGCTAACCTAGCTTGATTAGGTTGCAGTGTTGCTTCAATAGACAGCTGAAGTGCTTGTCCAGCTTAGTATTGTGTCTTGCTATCCTTGTTATTGTTTTAATATTCCTTGTGGTGCCAGTAGGAAAACTTTGAGGAATTGTTGAAGTCTGTTAATCTTCCATGGGAATTGAGTATTCTTATGAAAATAATGTTTGAAATGTAGTTACCATGCATAAGGAAGACTGGAACATATTCGCAGCAAGAGTAACAAGAAAGGGGCCTGGGGATGTCCTTCAAGGATGCATCTGCAGTCCTTACATATGGGTTGTCCTGCCTCAGGCAGCCCTTTGGTCGGCCGGATTCCAAAGTCTGGGTCCGGCGTCGGCTGATGTCGCCTTCTCCCCGACGTCAGAGCACCTGGGGTATAAAAGTGTCAGCCGACGCCATCTTCCTCAGTCTTTCTTGCCGCGTGGTGCCCGAAGCAGAAGCAGTTCGCAAGTGCCGGTCGGCCAGCTCCTGTAACTTCAGCTACCGAAGACTTCAAAAAGCTAAGTACCCCATTGGGGACTCTTTCTTGCCTCAGCCGATGTCAGATCAAACGCTTAAAGTTAATAATTGCTTGACTTGTGGGAAACAAATACCTCATAAGGATTTCCATTCCTACTGCCTCCCCTGCCTAGGCCCAGACCATGACGTCTCTGCCTGCACTGCCTGTGCCTCCTTTAATCAACGCACTCTTAGGCGTCGGTCGGAGTTTGCAGAGGAATTTTTTGGGGCTAGTTTCTCTTATATTATGCCGTCGGAGACTCCGACTTCTCATTTAACCAAAAAACGGAAGGACAAGGACCGACACACGCGGTCCGTGGTTTCGGCTGAAACCACGCCTAGGCCTACCTCGAGTGTCTCGGTTTCGGCTGAAACCGAGTCCTTGGTACTTCCAACCGTAGAAACCGCACAACCGACAACCTCTGCCCCGGAGGCCTCTTCTGAGTCGGTTATAGATTTACCCTCGGAAACCGGTGTTAAGGAATCTACCGACACCATTCCCCTAGACAAAACTACACTAGCACGTGGAGCAGCCAGGCCCCCTGCATCCATGTCCATAAAAGCTTTCACTAGGGCTAAAGCTGCTAAACAACACAAATCTCTGCCTCCCAAGACTATTCCTCAGGGATCCACTACAGGTTCACAGATTTTAAGTTTGGCTGAGGACCTTATTTCCTTAATTAGGGGCTCTCAGCCTCTTCTGGACAGGGGCTCTCAACCTCCTCTAGACAAAAGGCCCAGGGTTGAGCCCGCTGAACCACAGTCCTCTGATGAGGCCTCTGATGGCTCTGCTCTATCAGACTACCAGGAGGAGGCCTTTACGGCCTACGAGGAGTCTGATGCAGAGGAATCTATTCCCTCTGCCTCCCCTCCTGAAGAGCTGTCCTTTGGGGAGACCCTTCACTCCATGAGAGAGCATTTCCAATGGCAGGGCCAGGAATTCTCCGATTCCAGGAAGAGATTAAGGACCTTTCTTCATTTACCTCAGCATAGACCCTTGGCTATTCCCCCTGTTTTAAGTGTCATTGATGATGTGTATTCTGAGTCTAGCATTACCCCTGACACCCTTCCTCCGTCTCCTGTTAAACCCGATAGGTACTACAGGGTCCCGGACTCGCATCATTTCCTTTACAAGGCCCACTCTGCTGACCCAGAAACTATTTCCCAGGATCCTAAAGGGGTTGCAGCTGCCACTACTAAAAATCCACTCCCCTCTGAAAGGGAGTCCAGGGCTTTAGAGAGATGGGGTAAAAAAGTGTATACTTCTTCCACTCTGTCTATGAGGGCTTTAGATTGTCAATTTTATATGATACAGTACCAAGAGTATTTGTTAGATGAATTGCAGAAAAAACTGTCTTCACCTGAACCCCTAGATCGTAAGTCCCTTCAGGATCTGGTACATAACTCACAACAGGTTAGCAACCATTTCTTGCAGTGTGGTTATGATGCATTGGAAGCTTCATGTAGGTCAGCAATGACAGGTACAGTCATACGTAGACATGCTTGGCTGAAGGAACAATCTCTGCCAGATCATGTTAAGGCTAAGCTTCTGGATGCTCCACAGGAAAAGCAAAAGTTATTTGGCTCCACTGCTCAGGAGGTCTTAAAGAAATTTGAGGAAAAGGTTAAATCTGTACAAACAGTCAAAGATTTCCTCCAGGTCCAACCACCAAGATTCAGCAGAAATTGGCCTTCTAAGAATTGGTCCTTTCCAGAAGAGAGATTTCAAAGAGGCAAGAACAGGCGTGCCAGAGGTAGAGGGCAAGCTAGAGGCTCCTACAGAGGGCGTCAATGGCAGCCTCCTAACCAGAGAGGTAGTGCAGGACCAACAACTGCTGCACAAGGACAGACTCAATGACTTCACCTTGACCCCGCCGAACAGGGCTCAATTAGAAATACCTTTGGGCAGAAAGCTATCTTTATTCTCAAGAAATTGGCACAGTATTACAAGGGACAAATGGACACTGCAAATAATAGACAAAGGATACAGGTTCCATTTCCATACATTACCAGAATGAAAAGGAATGCCAAATCTGCCACCAAATCAAAGGGCAGAGGCTTTAAAGCAAATTGCCAACCTATTGCAAATGAAAGCTATAGAAAAGGTTCCTCTCGCAGAACAAGGCCAAGGATTTTATTCCAGACTATTCCTCGTCCCAAGAAAAGAAAAACAATGGAGGCCTATTCTCGACTTTCATTGTGCCAAAATTCAAAATGCTGACTCTACAGCAACTCCTTCCCATGCTGGGCAAGGGGTCTTGGCTGGTAACTCTGGACCTCAAGGAGGCATACCTGCATGTCCCTATCAGACAAAGTTGCAGAAGACACCTCAGATTTCTTGCAGGTTCAGAGCATTATCAATTCTCAGCATTGCCCTTTGGCTTATCTACTGCGCCCAGAGTATTAACGAAATGCCTGGCATCAGTAATTGCACACTGCAGACTTCAGGGGATTCAAATATACCCGTATCTGGACGACTGCCTTATACAAGCGGACAGCCAACAAACTTTAGTAAAACATTTGAATTATGCCATCCGCCTACTGCAGGCCTTGGGCTACACAGTCAACATTCACAAATCAATACTTGTGCCATCCCAAAGAATAACTTTTCTGGGTGCCGAACTAGATACAACCACCCAAATGGCTTTTCTCACAGAAGAAAAACAAAGACAACTACATGATTACTTCAAAAATATAACAAAACAAACTCAGATGACTGCAAGGAAAATCCTGCAGGCCCTAAGCAAGGAAAATCCTGCAGGCCCTGGGTTACATGGTATCGTGCATTCTTCTGATTCCACAAGCCAGGCTGCATATGAGAAAACTGCAATGGTACCAAAGGAGTTTATGGTCTCAGCACAATCACAGCCTAGAAGCTTTGATACCAATCATTCCATGCCTTCAAAAGGAATTTCTGTGGTGGGCCCAAGCAAGCCAGTCAAACAGGGGTCTGCCTTTCAGCAAACCAGTAACCAGCCAAACCATTACCTCGGACGCTTCAGACCATGGATGGGGAGCACATATGGAGGACAGATGCATCCAAGGACTATGGTCTCAGAAAGAATTGCGCATGCACATAAACCAAAAAGAAATGCTGGCAGTGATACATGCAATCGAGGCCTTCAAGCACTTTCTACATCAAGGCCACTTACTAATAAGGACAGACAATACCACAGTTATGTGGTACATAAACAAGCAAGGAGGTACCCATTCCTACCCTCTTTGCAGGCTAGCAATGAATCTTTGGGAACTTTCCCTAAAACTCAATATAGAGCTGCAATCCCAGTTTGTGCCAGGAAAAGACAATATACTGGCGGACAGCCTAAGCAGAAACACCATGGATCCACACGAATGGATGCTGCACCCTGACATCTTCCTTCAGATAACACAATCATGGGGGAGGCCGGACATAGATCTTTTTGCCTCCCACCACAATCATCAGCTGAAGAAATTCTGCTCAAGGACATACCACCCACAAGCATGGAAAGTGGACGCCCTCTCTTTCAGCTGGAATACATTTCCACCTCTTCCACTAATGACCAAGGTCTTACTGAAAATCAGGACGGAGCAGCCAAAAGTGATTCTAATAGCCCCGGACTGGCCAAGGCAGCACTGGTACCCACGGTTACGGAGCATGTCACACACAAAACCGTGGCCTCTCCCACAGTGGTCACTTCTGACACAGCACAATTACAAAACTATGCACTCCAGCCTGAAAACCCTGCAGCTGACAGCCTGGAGAATACCTTGACTCCTCACCAGGAAAAGCTATCCAAGAGGGTGAAGCATATCATCATGGAAGCTCGCAGACCTTCCACGAGAAAGGCATATTCAGCAAAATGGAAAAGATTCCAAACTTGGAGCACCGCAAAGGGCCTAGATACGACAGTGATGAGCATGGCACATGTCCTGGAATACTTGGCAGAAATGCTCCACAATGGCCTTTCTTACTCTTCCATAAAAATTCATGCTTCAGCAATTTCGGCAGAATACAATACTGACCCACCTGTCTTCTCTCATCCTCTCCTAAGGCAGTTTCTAAGAGGAATTAAAAACGTCAATCCTCCAAGAAAACCACCAGTGCCTACATGGGACCTTAACTTCATGTTGGAAAAGTTGACTACCTCCGTTTGAACCAGCAGCATCTTCAGAGCTACAGTTCTTGTCTTGGAAGACTGCCTTCCTTCTGGCCATAACCTCAGCAAGAAGAGTATCTGAATTGCAGGCACTCATGGCAGTACAACCATTTCTTATTTTTCATCAGGACAGAGTCTCTTTGAGAACCAATCCTTCATTCATGCCAAAGGTGGTATCCAGGGTCTCATTGAACCAAGCTATTCACCTGCCTACCTTCTTTCCAAATCCACAAAACAAGGGGGAGAAACTTCTACATACCCTGGACATTCACAGACAGTTGCGCTACTACTTGGATAGAACTAAGACTTACAGAAAAACTGACCAGCTGTTGGTAGCATATGCTGCAGGTATTCAAGGAAAAGCAATTTCCAAACAGACAATTTCAAAATGGATAGGGAATTGCATTCGATTCTGCTACTCTTATCATGGAAAAACTGTGCCAGCTAACCTCAGACCTCATTCCACCAGAGCCACAGCCACCTCCACAGCTTTTTTAAGAGGGGTGGCTACCAAGGACATTTTAGAAGCTGCTACATGGAGCTCCGTGCATACATTTTCCAAGCATTACAATTTACCCTTATATTCCAGATCCAGAGCAGGCTTTGCTACGGCAGTCCTGCAGGGCATTTTAGCTACACCATCATTTTCTTAGAGCCTACCACCTCCAGCTTGGCTATGGTATTCTACCCATATGTAAGGACTGCAGATGCATCCTTGAAGGACATAGTACAGTTTTGTACCTACCATAAATGTAGATGTCCGATAGGTATGCATCTGCAGTCAGGTTTACCCTCCCTCCTTCCCCTCTGCAGTATTTCTTGGGTACTTATCCCTCTTATAGCTAGCTGGGGTCATCTATTATGGTGTATTTGTTTTACATTACTGTGCATGTTTGGAATTTTTTGCATTTCTTCAAATTTAGCCTTCCTTAGAGGGCATCTGGCATCTGGGGCAAGAAAAAACTGAGGAAGATGGCGTCGGCTGACACATTTATACCCCAGGCGCTCTGACGTCGGGGAAGGGGCGACATCAGCCGACGCTGGACCCAGACTTTGGAATCCGGCCGACCGAAGGGCTGCCTGAGGCAGGACAACCCATATGTAAGGACTGCAGATGCGTACCTATCGGACATCTACATTTATGGTAGGTACAAAACTGTACTTTCTAGGCCATAGACGCAGCTCTGTTAAATGGTTGGTATGTAGTGGTACTCTGGGTTTGGCTGTTGGTAGCCCATATCTGTGGGCAACAGTGCATAATCCCTTTATGCTTCCTTGGGGCAAGGTTACATTTGGTGATTTAGTTATTGAATCAGATTGGTGTGCACTTTTTTTTTTTATTGAAACTATTTGGTACCAGTGGTGTGACTGTAGAAGCTATGCCTCTGGTAACCATCTGACCTAGTTGAGGCAGTGAATAAAATCCATGGACTGTAGCCACTGTATTTTCCATAACTGAGTGGTACACTGGTTGGCAGTCATGGGATAGAATCTATCGGTGCCAGACAGGTTGTTTCATATTAGTGGCAATGAGCCTTGTCCTTTACATTTGGTTGGCAATTGAGGAATTCAGACCCCTACAGTGCCAGCCTGGTCTTCAGAAGAAGGGTAGATGTTCATCATGTTTCACTGTTGCAGTCATGACTGTAGGGTTCTCCCCTGCCGGCAGGCAGCCCCAGGTCGGCCAGAATCCCAAAGTCTGGGTCCGGCGTCGGCTGTTCAACCATGCTCCCTGACGTCAGAGTGCCAGGAGTACAAAGCTGACAGCAGACACCATCTTCTCCAGTCTTTCTTGCCGTGCGGTGATAGCAGTTCGCATTTGCCGGTCGGTGGACTCCTGATGAAATTTACTGATATTCTTCGGTCCGAAGACTTTCTTCTCCACTCAAAGCTAAGTACCCCGTTGGGGAAACTTTTTTCTTGCTCCACTCCGATGTCAGAAAAAGTTAATAATTGTATTTCATGTGGGAAGCAAATACCTCATAAGGATTTTCATTCTTACTGTATTCCTTGCTTGGGCCCTGACCACGACGTAGCTAGCTGTCGGTTTTGTGCTAGATTCAATCAACGTACAATTAAGCGAAGGTACGATTTTGCTTTTCATTACTTCGGTAGGTGCTTTAACTACAAAATGTCGTCGGACACGGTCCCGGCTACCGGAGTTCACAAACGTCGCAAGGATAAAGACAGGACTCCGAGGTCCAAATCTGATGATAGCGCACAAGCGGAGTCAGCTTCAGGTTCGGCCGTCGTCAGTGAGGCGCTTTTGCAGCCCCTGTCGTCGGCCATTTCAGAACCGACAGCCGAAACGGACTCTCATGAGGAGCCAACCAGGCCTTTAAATATTCCTGTTGCAGGACCCTTCGGACAATGCTCCTTCGGATGGGTCCGGAGCCGCTGTGCAGGTACCGGCTTCCAAAGGGGTTTTCAGGCCTACTCAGCTACTAATAAAGGCAAAGCCAAAGACAAAGGCAAAGACTCCTTCAAAATCAAAGACTTTTACACAGGCTTCTTCTGAACCGGCTCCCAAGTCACAGAAACAGTTACTCAAGATGGTGGAGGATTTACTTACTATGATTAGGGGTTCTAATCCCTCTCCAGACAAAAGGCCCAGGCAGGATATTTCTTATGATTCCTCTGATCAGGCTTCTGTTTCCTCAGTTTCTTCTTCTGATCAGGAATATTCTTTCCCTCCTTATGAGGATTCTGATGCTGAAGAATCCATTCCTTCAGCTTCTCCCCCTGAGGATTTCTCTTTTGGGGAAACTTTGCATGAAATGAGGGAACATTTCCACTGGGAAGGACAGGAGTATTCGGAATCCAAGAAAAGGCTGAGGGAATTTCTTCTTCTTCCCCAACATTAGACCCCTGGCTATTCCTCCTGTTTTGGATATTGTGGATGATGCCTTTTCTGAGGCTAACTTAACCCCAGACTCTTTTCCTCCTGCTCCTGTGAAGCCTGATAGATATTACAGGGTTCCTGATTCCCTTCAGTTTTTATACAAGAACCCTTCTGCTGACCCTGAAACCATTTCTCAGGGCCCTAAGGGAGCTAAGGCCGCTTCTGCCAAAAATCTTACTCCTACTGAAAAGGATTCCCGATCCTTAGAAAGATGGGGCAAAAAGGTGTACACTTCTGCTTTGTCCATTAGGGCTTTAAACTGTCAGTTTCATATGTTTAAATACCAGCAATTTCTATTGTCCGTCTTGAAACAAAAGCTTACTTCCATTTCTGCCTGTGCAGAGGATAAGGAATTACATGACTTTACATGACTTACTACATGCCACTGAACAGGTTGGGAAGCATGGTTTACACTGTGGATTTGATGCCTTGGAGGCTTCTTGTAGGGCTGCGGCCTCTGGCACAGTCATTAGGAGGCATGCATGGCTAAAGGAACAAAATTTACCTGAACAGGTAAAGGCAAAATTATTGGATGCTCCTGTTCAGCCTAATGTTTTGTTTGGATTGAAAGCTGAAGAGGTGATTAAAAAGATGGAGGATAAGGTGAAATCAATGCAAACAGTTAAAGATTTCTTACAAATACAGCCTCCTAGATTTAGCAGGAATTGGCCTTCTAAAAATTGGTCCTTTCCCACTTCAGACAGGCCTCAGAGGGGTAGATATAGACGTTCCAGAGGGAGGCCTCAATTACAAGCTGCTTATAGACCAAGACAGCGGACTGCTTCCACCCCTAGCGGAGGAGAGGACAGGTCACAATCTCAAAGGAAACAAACTCAATGACTCCCTCTGTGGGGCTACAGGAACCTCTTCCCTGGAAGCCCCTCTCGGAGGAAAACTCTCTCTTTTTTTTATCAAAATTGGACTCAAATAACTCAAGACAAATGGGTTTTGGATGTGGTTTTAAGAGGTTACAAATTCCATTTTCATACCTTGCCAAGGCCAAGCGGATGGCCAGACCTTCCAAAACATCAATGGACAGAGGCCTTAAACCAGGTGGAAGCTCTTTTGGCTATGAATGCCATAGAACTGGTTCCTCTTTCAGAGAGGGGAAAAGGGTTTTATTCAAGGCTCTTTCTAGTCCCAAGGAAGCAAAACTCATGGAGACCCATTCTGGATCTGTCGGTCTTGAACACCTTTCTAGAGATCCCAAAATTCAAGATGCTTACTCTACAGCAGCTACTTCCAATGCTGTCCAAAAATGCATGGATGGTAACTTTGGATTTAAAGGAGACATATTTACACATTCCCATCAGGCAGGATCGCAGAAAATATCTCCGGTTCAAAGCCGGATCGAGGCACTTTCAATTCTTTGCACTGCCCTTTGGATTATCTACTGCGCCCAGGGTCTTCACCAAATGCCTGGCTCCAGTAGTAGCTTACTGCAGACTCAAGGGAATTCAAATTTACCCTTATCTGGATGATTGTCTAATTCAGGCAGACAGCAAGGATGTCTTACTCCAGCATCTAGAATTTGTACAGAACCTCCTCAAGTTCCTGGGATTCTCTGTGAACATAAAAAAGTCTAATTTGACACCATCGCAACAGATAACTTTTCTGGGTGCACTTCTAAACACCACAACCCAGATGGCATTTCTGACATCCGAAAAACAGTTACAGCTGAATTCAACTTTCAGAACTTTGGCAACTTTAACTCATCTATATGCAAGGAAAATCCTGCAGGCTTAGGGTTACATGGCCTCCTGCATCCTTCTCGTTCCATATGCAAGACTACATATGAGGAAAATACAGTGGTACCTAAAAAGTGTATGGTCTCAGCATTGCCACAGTTTAGACATACTGATCTCCGTTCTTCCTTGCCTTCAAAAGGAATTTCTTTGGTGGTCCAGGGCATGTGCTCTAAACAAAGGGAAGCCCTTCCGTCTGCCTCCTGCCTCTCAGATTCTAACCACGGACACCTCGGATTATGCTTGGGGAGCCCATTTTCAGGGCAATTGTTTGCAGGGCCTTTGGACAAAGGATCAGAAGCACCTGCATATCAATTTAAAGGATATGTTAGCCGTTCAGAAAGCTCTATTGGCCTTTAAGAATCTTTTACATCCAGGACAACTGTTAATACGGACAGACAACACCACAGTTATGTGGTACATAAACAAGCAAGGGGGATCTCATTCCTACCCCCTTTGCAGACTAACCATGGATCTATGGGACACAGCTCTATCTTGCAATCTGGATATTCAGGCTCAGTTTCTACCAGGGAAACAAACTTCCTGGCAGACAGTCTGAGCAGACATCTTTCGGATCCAGATGAGTGGATGCTGGACACCAAAATATTCAAGATGATAACAGCAGACTGGGGATGTCCTCACATAGACCTCTTTGCATCCCATCTCAATCATCAGCTACAGACTTTTTGCACCAGGATTTTCCACACAGAAGCTTGGAGAGTGGACGCCCTGTCATTCAGTTGGAGGAACCTCTCGGGATATGCCTTTCTGCTTCTCCCTCTTCTTCCACGGGTTTTATTGAAGATAAAACAGGACAAGCCCAAGATGATCATCTTACTGGCTCCAAATTGGCCTCGGCAGTTTTGATATCCAACTCTAAAAAACCTATGCCTGGAGCCCCCTTGGATTTTACCTCAGTCTCCAAACCTCCTATCTCAACAGCAGGGTCAGGTTCTACACTCTCATGTCAGAACTCTCAGCCTGGCGGCCTGGTTAATCCAGGGTCTTTGATTTCTTCTTTTCTGCCCAAGCAGGTTATGGATGTCATTTTAGAAGCCCGACGTCCTAGCACTAGAAAATCTTATGCAGGAAAATGGAAAAGATTTTGTTCCTGGATGCAGGCTCAGTATTCTGATCCTCTTCTTCCCAACATTACTTTAATTTTACTTTACTTGACAGATCTCTTACATAAGGGTCTCTCTTTCTCTTCCATTAAAATACATGCCTCTGCTATTTCTGCTCATTATAATACAGACCCTCCCATCTTTTCCCACCAGCTCATGCGACAGTTTCTCAGAGGAGCTAAGAACCTAAGACCTCCTAGATCTTCTCCTATTCCTGCTTGGGATCTCAACTATGTTTTGGAAAAACTAACCTTGCCTCCTTTTGAGTGTGCTGTTTCTTCTGACATCAAGTTTTTATCTTGGAAGACAGCCATCCTGTTAGCCCTAACCTCTGCCAGGAGGGTTTCGGAGTTACAAGCTCTAATGGCTGTGGAACCTTGTATTATTTTTCATCAAGACAGAGTATCTTTGGGGACTAATCCTACCTTCATGCCGAAGGTGATTTCCAAAGTGGCTTTAAATCAAACTATTCACTTGCCAACCTTTTTCCCTACTCCTCAGAATAAAGGGGAAAGGATCTTACATTCCTTGGATGTACACAGACAGCTACGTTTTTACCTGAACAGAAGTAAGGACATCAGAAAATCAGAACAATTGTTTGTTTCTTATGCTTCCAGTTCCCAAGGTAAAGCCATTTCAAAGCAGACCATTTCTAAATGGATTGCTCATGGAATCAGATTTTGTTATTCTCACCATGGAAAGCAAATCCCAGGGAGTATACGGACTCATTCCACCAGAGTTGCTGCCACTTCTGCGGCATTCCTCAGGGGAGTTCCTACCAAGGATATTTTGGAAGCTGCAACTTGGAGTTCAGTGCATACATTTTCTAAGCACTGCAATCTACATCTCTACTCTAAGTCTAGGGCAGGCTTTGCCTCTGCAGTCTTGCAGGGCCTTTTAGCCGCCCTTTCCTCTTTATGACCACCTCCCTTTCTTTCAGCTTTGGGATTCTATCCTACAGTCATGACTGCAACAGTGAAACACGATGAACATAGTACAGTTGTGTACACCTACCATAAATGTAGATGTTCGAGTGTCTTCACTGTTGCAGTCTGGGTTTCCCTCCCTCCTGTCCCCTCTTATTTTTACTTTTGTGTATTTCCTTTTTTCTCCATTTTTCTGAGGTGTATTTGCAAGGTTATGGGACCTTTTTCATTTTGGGACTCCTGACATCTGGGGCAAGAAAAACTGGAGAAGATGGCGTCTGCTGTCAGCTTTGTACTCCTGGCGCTCTGACGTCAGGGAGCATGGTTGAACAGGCGATGCCGGACCCAGACTTTGGGATTCTGGCCGACCTGGGGCTGCCTGCCGGCAGGGGAGAACCCTACAGTCATGACTGCAACAGTGAAGACACTCGAACATCTACATTTATGGTAGGTGTGCACGACTGTACTTTCTTCCAACTGTGTGTAATTTAAACAGTTTTAGCTGAGGTGTTCTGAAAACTCACTCTGGTAAGTGTACTCTGAAAGAAAACTAGCGTTGTTCCTGAGTAATCCAAAGTTAAAAGCAGAGCATCTCTGGAAACTGCTGATTTCTGTGGTCCCGACAGGATGCTTGAATGACTGGACTGGTCACCTTGGCACCAAAATACTGACAGTGGAGCTCCTCTTTCCAATAATCCCTTGCTCTGAAGGGAAATCTCCAGATCTTGTTGCCACCATTGAAGCCTGTCTTCATTCCCAAATGAGTTTGAGCTGTATGAATTGTTTTTTTTTTTCATTGCTTTTTTAAATTTCTTTTATCTGCTTTATACCTGGTTAGCTGTTGTATTTAGAGAGTCTGTAAAGCTACTGCAGTACTGTTCTAATAGTTTTGCTTCTTTCTTGTCCTAATATTTTCTCTATTCATACCTTCCCAATTCCTTGCCAACCTGTTTACTACTTTCTTTATAATTTTTAGTTTCATTAGTAGTAGTCACCTGGTAGATTTTTTTCAGGTGCATTACTGTGGCAATGTCAGTGGGTATTAGTAGGCGTAACTATGGATATGGAATTTAAGGCCGGTTTAAAAAAAAAAAAAAAAAGTGTGAAGAGTGGGAATAAAATTCCTCCCCAGGACTCCGAGACCTTGTCCATGGTGTTTCTGGGGGGGGGGGGCACATAGATAGTGATCATGGTCTATGTAAGAACTGTAATTCTCACTCAACTCCTTGATAAAAGAAATAAATTGGTATTGAAAGAACTACTTGTTTAAGGGTACTGGTTAAAGTGGGGTCTCCTTCCCCAGACCAGGACAGAAGTTCTTCTGTTAGACTGGAGATAGTGAAAGAAAAGCGCACAGTGCCAAGGAATCTGAAGTCATTCTTCGAAAAGATGACACTCCTATAAATGCCTAAGCCTTCTTTATCTCCTTCCTGACTGGGACTTTTGTCAGCAGTTAACCCAGCCAGGTGGTTTCCCCTCCTTGGCAGGTGATGCGTGGTACAACCAGTTCTGTGCCAAGGAAAAGAACAGGAAGATTTCATTTGAGCAATAATTGTCCAGATTTATGACAACCAGACTTGCATCTGTTTCATCCTTGTGCTTCTACAGGTCCATTAGGAGCCCTACCCCATTGGATTGAGAACATATGATGTCCACCTTCATGAAGACCCAGCTACAGAATGGTGTCATCTCTGCTCCTGCAGTTTCATGGGCAACTTGAAGTCCCCTCATCCAGGATCACTTTCACCAGCTGTAGTCATGGAGTCTGGGTTTGTGCTTGCATCTGTTCTCCCTATGTCTGTAGATAATGTTTCTTCTTTGCTGATGCCTTCTGTGTCAGTGGTCCCCTCAGTCCCAAACTTGTCTTCTGAGAGTCACTAGGGTTGACTGTCTCTGCTCTGAGCCGTCTGTGTCAGCCCCAATGTTGTTGTGGCCCATTGTCTGTTAGAGCACTTGGTGTTCATCCATTTAGCACCTAAAGTTTCTGTGGTAGCTTCAACCGTATAGCCTTTGCTGCTGACATTGAGTGTTTTGATCACAGCTACGTTCATAGGTGGGTACTAGGCTATCTGCCCAAAGGCATTTATAAGCCTAGCCAGAATGTGTTGGCTTTCGCCGTCCCCTTAGATTAGTTCCCTACGTGTTTTGTGCTGGAGGCTCTGACACTGAATACTTCAGCAGAACAAATGACGCATAGGAGACCCAAAGTAAGATTTTTTGCACAGTTTTGTGCAGGCTTTACCGATTCCACTCTGAGATATTGTTGTAGCTGGGTCTTTCAGCTGCTACTTGTAAGTCTATAGTGCTGAGATCAGGTGCACCTTCTTCTCGGAAGAGTTCCATTGACTCTTCTCCTAGTAACCCCGCTACCACCACCACCACCACCAGAAAGAGGTGGTGTAAGAGGAAGCCCAGTGACTCCAGAATCCTGAACTGCAGACTCCCACCTCCACACAAAAGAGTTTTTGCAGCAGGGCTTGTAAGTCATCACCCCCACCAGCTTGGGTGGTGCCACCGCCAGACATGTTAGTGGTCTAATTATGTAGCAAAGCTTGGAGAAAACTGGATGTGGCAGTGCCAGTACCTCATAAACTCGATAATCATGCAGAATCCCAAATATAAGACAGTACTAGAACAAAGGCCTTGTTATGGACATCATAGTGGTGGTGGTGGTGGCTGCCAGCAGAAAGGTGTCCCGGAGGGTGTCTGGACTGTTCGTCCCTGAAATAGAGAATCCAGGATAGTGGAAAGACTAGGGTGTGTGTATGCGTGTGTGTAGTACCTTCTTAGGGTGGACTTCTAAATGACATGGTGCAAATGGTCAAATTTGAGAGATTTGGCTGAGAAAATTGGAAGACAGTCTGAAACAGTTGCTCATGGGTGATCTGAGGACACAGCTGGATATCCAAGTGGTAGCACTAAATTTCATCTCCTAGCTGACTATGTATTTGATCCTTAGTACTACAGATGGTGCAGTAAGTGCAGTGGGCTGTAGCTTGACAGTAAAGACGTAAGTCTGGCTGTGCATTATTGATTTTGCATACCACTTCAAGGTGGCACTTATCAGAGCCCCTTTTAATGGCATGTGCTTGTTCAGGTAAAAGGAAGTAGGTGTTGCTGCAATGGGAGCAGGAGAGTAAAACACTCACAGCTGTTGGCGTGACATTTATGGTGCCTGAGGCACTTTTGAAGGAATCAGAGTCAGAAATTTACAGTTCCATAAGGCTCAACTATCCCAGAATAGTTAGCAATATGACACAGTTCCATTAGGAGATTGAAATGTCAATCTATCTGCTGCCCCAGGAGGCAGAGGTAGTCATATCAATCAGAGCTTTAGGGTATCCTTTCAAGGATCCTGCCAGTATGAGTCCTTGAAGATTGCCCTGCTGTCCCTGTGTGCATGCAGTCAAGAGGCTCCTTTCTCCCTATATGTTCTGCCATAGTTGTCCATGTTGGCCAGCTGGATAAAGAAAATATCCAGAGGCAGTTCTTGCACTGTTACTCCCCAGCAATTTCATCCCACCGTATAAGTGCAGCATTGATGGAAATTGAAAAACTTCTACTAAAAGAGCCATCCAAAAGGTCACACCAGACAAGAAAGGGTCCACATTTTTCTCCACTTTCTTCTTAATGCCCAGAAAGATAAAGGACCTCAGATCCAATCTCAGCCTGAGTTGACTAAACCAATTAGTGAAGGAGGAGTTCCGGATGGTTTCAGTGCAGTCCAGTCCATACTGCCATATCTGCAAACAGGAGATTGGATGTGCTGTTTGGATTTCCAAGATACATATCTACACACAGAATTTAACCAAGACATCGAGGAGGTTCCTGCTTCTCCTAGTGCTAGCCAGTCATTGTCTGATTTGAGATATGCTCTTCAGACTCACCATAGCTTCCTGGGTGTTTACCAAGCACGTTGCTGCTATTGCAGTTCACATGTGACTGCTAAGAGTATGGCTTTTTCTGTACCTGGACAGGCTGTTAGTCTCTATTGCTGTGGAGATGCTGTTATTTGCAAGACAGCACTTGCGTAGGATGAGTCTGTCTTTTGGGATCACAGTCGTTGTGGCCAAATCTCAACTGCAATCTGTCACAAAAGATTATATTCATTGGTTGCCAGTTTGGTAAGTCAACCAGAAAGCAGAGATACACCAAGACCGGATGTCTTTCATTGCAAGCAAGGTTTCAATCCTACTACAGAATTCATGACCATCAGTAGAAATTGTTTTCAAGGTATTAGGTTTGATGGCCTCTTCATCCTGCCGGTCCCTTTCCACAATTGAGCACAAGAGTTTCAGTGGATTCACAGAATGCAGTGACACCAATCTGCTGAACCCATAATGCATACAGTAAACCTTTCAAAGGCCTTTATAAACAGTCTGTCATAGTGGATGGATCCACAGAATTTATCTGTGGAATACCCCCTTTACCCATCCATCTCGTACTGTCACAGTGACCATTGGTATGTCCATCCTGGGCTTGGGGGTGCTTTACCTTCACAGGATTCTACAAGGTGTTGTTCAACAAATCACTGAAGCCTCCACGATTAGCAGCAAATATTTTTTATTTGAATAAAACAAGCGCTTTCACGCACCTAACAGTGCGCTTCATCAGGTTACAAATTTTAAGCAATTGGGGCTCGTTGTTTGTATGGGAGCGGGGAGTTTAAAACCGAAGCCATATTAGAAGTAGCACTCAATACACTTGTACCTTCTTTAGGTCTAGCTCCTGTAGTTAGACATTTTAAACCTTGTTGATTACAAGGTAAAGATGAAACAGAAGAAGTAATATCTACTTCTGATTGCGGTGAAGTAAGTACACCACTGTTAGATGTAATGCTATCTAAATTAACAGGGGTCATGTTAGTGATCGAGCTGTATGCTAAATCATTACTAGCCCGATTGGTCTCTCCAGTTACTGCTGCTTCGTTGTACCTCGGCCAGATGAAAATGTTGCCGACATGAAAATCATTACAATCTCTTTTCAGCTTTTTTAACTTCACTTGTTCCAGCTTGTTGCTATAAAAAGTCACTTGCGATAACATATTATTAAGTTTGGATATACAATGCTCACTTTTGTATTTTGCAATTATATTTTGGTGCTCACCTTCAACTTTATCAATAAGTTCGTTCTCCGTTGGTAGGAAATAGTCAATGAGTAATTTCAAGTAACTGTTGCCAAGCTCTAGGTTAAGCTGTTGCCACCTCCGTAGGAGTTCCGGATGCGCCTCTCCATAGCTCGGCATACAGAGGACGCACATGCCTCGCGGAACAACCTTAAAATGCAGGCATGCCTCCAGGTGTCTCCTCTGCCAAATGAGTCTGTGGAGTTTATAAAGATTATTCTCCAGGCTCCTCAGCTCTCCATAAAAATCCTGCATGTTCTCACTGTGGTTATTCACCTCCTGTACAGCGTTCCCTTGCATGTTAAAGTTCAGTAAGGAATTTTCACGTTGGTGGAAGATAGTATTCCAATTCGTGGCATCACTAGCAACTTTTGGTGTATAGTCCAATTCTATGTTAAGATTTTCCATCGTGTGATGATTAGCCGGAAATAGGAACAAAAGAATCCAGAGTATCAGCAGCAGACCCAGCACGACCATCCAAGGCTTCAGTAAAAAAGTAAAGTACGAGTTGTTCAACAAATCACTGAAGCCTCCACGGTTAGCAGCAAATATTTTTTATTTGAATAAAACAAGCGCTTTCACGCACCTAACAGTGCGCTTCATCAGGTTACAAATTTTAAGCAACAGAAGTTCATCTTATATAGTAAAATATGCCATCCAATTAACTGAAATTCAGGCGGGAAAAAACAATTAAACAATTGTCAATCCCTAATTACCACTTGTACTTAAAATCATATCCATATATGGAAGGCATTTCCTGTAGTAAGACTTCTTTAAAATATCATATGAAAATTTTTAAAATTCACGTTAAATGAATGTAGATGTAAATAAAAACAAAAATATTCCACGTCCATTAACCTTCTATCAGTCTGGATAAGCATGATAGTGGACTTAAATGTATTTTGTTATCTTCTTAGCCACAAGGAATTTAATCTAAGACGAGTATTATGTGCTACGTTCATTTTGTTAATATCTACATATTGGAATACTATATCATACCAATTCATACTAGTATTGCATAAACCTTTGCACTAAAATAGATAGCATATATTAATATATTCATAACACAAAAGGTTATCATTGATCTAAATTGAAATATATATATATATAAACTATGTATTATATGAAATAAATAGAGCAATCAACTAATGTGCAATAAAAATATACATAATATAAAGATATATTCTATATAGAGGATGTATAATTGAATTAATAACATATTTCCATAACAATAGAAACACTTAGAATTGGTACAAAATTGCGTAATTTTATAAGTCCCTGTCTTATACATATCATCAGCTTATTCATAAATTCCTAATATTAAATTCAGTTAGCAATTATATTTATAGTAGCGCTGGTCTAATGTTAATCGCTGTATTTAGACCTGGCTCTATGTGCGCCCTGAGCAATAATATCCATTTTAGCTCATAAAGTTCTAGGGTGTCTCGTGCATTACCTTCCATTCTACTTGGATAAAGTATCTGTAAGACTCTAAATTTAAACAGATGCGATGTAAACATTTGACAATGTCTAGCTAGAACATTATTAATATTCATTTTCTGTATGTCGTATAGGTGGTTGTAGGCTCGATCTTTGAGCCTACGTGTTGTCATGCCCACATAATATACATCGCAAGAGTCACATGTCGCCAGATATATAATATTTGTAGTATCACAAGTAGCATAAAAGTTAGGTATGAAATTATAGCCTGTCTGTATGTTTTCATATGACTGTTGGGTACTAATGTGTTTACAGACACGACATTTGTTACATGGATAGGTTCCTCGCCTATATTTCATCCTAATGTCCAGAGGAATATGTAGTGTTTTCTCTTTACACAATAATCTTTTCAGATTTGGACAGTTGCTATATCTGAAGATAGGGTGTACGCCCACCATATTCTTTAGATCTTTGTTCATATAAAGTAACTTCCAGTTCTTTTGGATAATCTCTTTTATGTATTGAATATCATTGGTGAATTTAATGTCATATTGTATCTTACCCATGTTCGATCTAATATGATGTCTGTATCCACTTGGCTTGTATTTAGTACTACAAGCCATATTAATTTTGTCTTTGGGTATCATTTGCAGATGGTCAGAATATCCCCTATTCATAAAACATTCATTTTGAAAATTCAAAAACATTTCTCTGTCCTTATTATCACTACATATTTTAGTTATTCTATCCATTTGGTTTTTCACAATGTTAGGAAAAATATGGCGTGGATGCATGCTCTCATGGTGCAATATGGCATTCTTCCAGCAGGGTTTTCTGAATAATGATGTAGTAAATCTATTCAGATTGTTTTTTATTATTACTACATCTAAGTAGTTAACCTTGTGTAAAGAAGCTTCATAAGTGAAGCTGAGGAAGGATGTAGTTGATTCCATATACTTAATGAAATCTTCTAAGGACTCCTTACTCCCATTCCAAAGGAGTAGGATGTCATCCACAAATCTCCTGTAGTATATTGCATTTGCAGTAAAATTCTCATCATTTAGGATGTAAGTTCTCTCCCACTCAAATACAGCTATATTAGCATAGACATTTGCACAGGGGGTGCCCATGGCTACCCCCCATGTCTGTCTATAGATCTTATCCTGATACATGAAAATGTTGTTATTAAGTATAAGCTCTAATAGAGCACATATTACAAACTGTTCATTCTGATTTCCCATTTTGAAGTTATTCAAACAGCTTCTAACCGCCTCTACACCAAAGTCATTGGGTATACTCGTGAACAGGTTCTTTATGTCTAAGGTGACTAACAGTGTCTCTTGATTTATTTTTTCAATCCATGATGAGTTTTCAAGATCTTCCAATAGTTTATATGAATTTTTCAGTATAGTAGGAATTTTGTCTACCAAAGGAGCTAGTTTATACTGCACATATTGTGATGCATTCTCGGTCACCCATGATCGGCCTGATACTATGGGCCGTATTGGTGGAGGATATATCCCTTTATGCATTTTAGGGAGTCCCTTTATGATTTAGAAATTAAAGGGGCTTCTATTTCTAAATAATCATATAGCTGTTTATCAATGCATCTTGTCATTAGAAGATCATATAGTGAATCTTGGACATTCCTTACTATTAGGATGATTTCTGATCTACTAATCATTAGATATGCTGTATCATCACTCAACATCATAATCATCAGATTATTATAGAAGCTGGAGTCCATTATTACCACCCCCCCCCCCTTTATCTGCAGGTTTAAATACCACACTTTCATCATTGCACAGCGATTCTAAACTACTTCTTTGTATTTTATTCAGATTGTAGAACAATTTTTTATGTCCTTTCTCTTTATAATAACTGTAAAAGTCAAATTCACATGCTCGTAAGAAGCATTCTATAGAGCCAGGTATCGGTGGAGTAAAAGTACTTTTCCTTTTAAGAGCCATAGGTTCAGGTATGCCATCAACACTTTCTGGATTCTGAAACAAGAGTCTCAAAGCCAACCTTCTGGTAAATTTCCGAAGCATTATGAGAGTCTCTGAAAGTTCGCTGCCTCGTGAGGGAATATATGATAAGCCCTTGTTGAGTATGGAACATTCAATTTCTGTTAATTCCCTAGACGAAATATTGAAAAACAGGGTATTCACAGTTTCTTCTTCCTGTTCTGCCAGTTGTCTCCTGACATCTTGCGCTTCCCCCTTCCCCTGCTGGTGGAGCGCATTGGGGCTCGTTGTTTGTATGGGAGCGGGGAGTTTAAAACCGAAGCCATATTAGAAGTAGCACTCAATACACTTGTACCTTCTTTAGGTCTAGCTCCTGTAGTTAGACATTTTAAACCTTGTTGATTACAAGGTAAAGATGAAACAGAAGAAGTAATATCTACTTCTGATTGCGGTGAAGTAAGTACACCACTGTTAGATGTAATGCTATCTAAATTAACAGGGGTCATGTTAGTGATCGAGCTGTATGCTAAATCATTACTAGCCCGATTGGTCTCTCCAGTTACTGCTGCTTCGTTGTACCTCGGCCAGATGAAAATGTTGCCGACATGAAAATCATTACAATCTCTTTTCAGCTTTTTTAACTTCACTTGTTCCAGCTTGTTGCTATAAAAAGTCACTTGCGATAACATATTATTAAGTTTGGATATACAATGCTCACTTTTGTATTTTGCAATTATATTTTGGTGCTCACCTTCAACTTTATCAATAAGTTCGTTCTCCGTTGGTAGGAAATAGTCAATGAGTAATTTCAAGTAACTGTTGCCAAGCTCTAGGTTAAGCTGTTGCCACCTCCGTAGGAGTTCCGGATGCGCCTCTCCATAGCTCGGCATACAGAGGACGCGCATGCCTCGCGGAACAACCTTAAAATGCAGGCATGCCTCCAGGTGTCTCCTCTGCCAAATGAGTCTGTGGAGTTTATAAAGATTATTCTCCAGGCTCCTCAGCTCTCCATAAAAATCCTGCATGTTCTCACTGTGGTTATTCACCTCCTGTACAGCGTTCCCTTGCATGTTAAAGTTCAGTAAGGAATTTTCACGTTGGTGGAAGATAGTATTCCAATTCGTGGCATCACTAGCAACTTTTGGTGTATAGTCCAATTCTATGTTAAGATTTTCCATCGTGTGATGATTAGCGGAAATAGGAACAAAAGAATCCAGAGTATCAGCAGCAGACCCAGCACGACCATCCAAGGCTTCAGTAAAAAGTAAAGTACGAGTTGTTCAACAAATCACTGAAGCCTCCACGGTTAGCAGCAAATATTTTTTATTTGAATAAAACAAGCGCTTTCACGCACCTAACAGTGCGCTTCATCAGGTTACAAATTTTAAGCAACAGAAGTTCATCTTATATAGTAAAATATGCCATCCAATTAACTGAAATTCAGGCGGGAAAAAACAATTAAACAATTGTCAATCCCTAATTACCACTTGTACTTAAAATCATATCCATATATGGAAGGCATTTCCTGTAGTAAGACTTCTTTAAAATATCATATGAAAATTTTTAAAATTCACGTTAAATGAATGTAGATGTAAATAAAAGGTTTGATGGCCTCTTCATCCTGCCGGTCCCTTTCCACAATTGAGCACAAGAGTTTTACAGTGGATGCACAGAATGCAGTGACACCAATCTGCTGAACCCATAATGCATACAGTAAACCTTTCAAAGGCCTTTATAAACAGTCTGTCATAGTGGATGGATCCACAGAATTTATCTGTGGAATACCCCCTTTACCCATCCATCTCGTACTGTCACAGTGACCATTGGTATGTCCATCCTGGGCTTGGGGGTGCTTTACCTTCACAGGATTCTACAAGGTATGTAGACAACACAAGAGGCCCAGTTGTACATCATTGTCTCAAGTGTTGCAGACATTTCTAGGCTTGCTTCCTTGGGGATCAGTTTCCATAGCGTGATGGTGGTATGATACATAGGCAGGTAAGGTGAAACATGTTCTTTCCACCTATGCAGAGAAGGCCTCTGAGGGTTTGGGATGGGCTGTAAAGATGTTCCACTTTCTAATAGCAGTATGTATTACTGGGTATGTCCAGTGTGATTGCAGACAGGTTGAACAGAAAAATATTGCTACCACATGTGTGATCTCTTAACATGAAGTTAGCTCCAAACATAATTTGTAGTTGGGGAAGACCATGTTGTGATATCTTTGCTTCACTATCCAATATCAAATTTTTTTCAACATCATTCTTTAAGAAGGTCAGTTGCCAAATAATGCATTCTGGTACCACTGGCCCCCAGGTCTTGCATGCATTCCCCCTTTTCATCTCATAAATAGGTTCCTGGCCTCCAGGTCTTCTGCATGCATTCCCCCTTTACAACTCATAAACAGGTTCCTGCAGAAAGCCAAGACAGGCAGAGCAACAGTCAGTCATAGCCATGTTTTGGCCTTGCCATATATGGTTCTGCATGCTGTGGCCTTATCTCCTCCATTTCCTCCTCCTACTCCTCTGTTCTCACATCAGTCAGGCCTGCCTAACCTGGACTTCTGCTCCTGTCATTTAATAATATGGTTTCCCCACTTCAATTGATGGCTTTGGGCCATTTTTTTTCTCTTCTTTGGCAGTTAATCTAATTATTGTGTTCAGAAGACCCTCAACAAGGAGAATTTAGAACGGTAAATGGAAAACATTCTCGCTATGGACTTGTAAGCTAAATATAGATCCTCTGGAAGCTTCTCTTGCCAGTGTGCTCACTTTTCTAGCAGACCCTTTTAAAAGGGAAGAGCCATCAACTCCTCTATTCAGGTTCACTTAACAGTCATTTTATCCTTTTCATGTGGTCATTTTCCATGTCCTCATTGGCTGCTACAAGACATGCAAACCATTTTGGAAAGGAGTGTTTCATTCTAGGCAACCTCTAACTCCATTTTTTCCATGCTGGGATCTGAATTTTGTCTTTGAGAGCCTAACCTAATCAAACCACCCTTTGAGCCAGGAAATTCTTTTCATATAACGTTTATGTAATGGAAAACTGCTGTTATATCAGCTATAACTTATGTCAGAAGAGATTCTGAACTTTATGCCTTATTCTCCAAATATCTCTACATTGTGTTTCTCCCTGACAGAGACACACGCTGGACTAATCCAGCCTTTATAACAAAGGTAACTACTCATATAAATTTAAGTCAGTCTGTTAATTTACCAGACTTCATCCATGATTCATCCAATAAGGAGAATATCTCCCCTAGTGTTCAGACGTTCATAGACAACTTCAGTTTTTTCTTCACTGCCCAAAGGATTTCAGGAAATATGCACATTTGTTTGTATCCTTTTCTCCAGCCAAGTAATGTTAAAATGATTCTAATGTTACGCTTTTCTTATGGCTGTCTGACTAGTGTTCATTGTTTTTTTCCTGCTGAGAAACCCCTGGCCAGTAGACCAGAAGTATACCATGTCAGAGCTCAGGCCACATCCCGTACCTTTTTATGTATTTTTCATTTGGAAGACATAATACCAGACTGTATATGGCTGTACTTGCATATGTTTACTAGTCCTTATAATCTCAAGTACCCAGTTTAGAGCTCATGCTTCATATGGAGCTACTGTTCTCAGAGGCTTGTTAGCTTAAGCTGCCTAGTGTCAGTTTGTAATTCTGTCTAGTTGCTCAGTGTCCATACAGGACAAGAGAAATACATAAGGTATGCACTACCAAAATGTTAGGTTTATCTTGTCTTGGGACACGAGAATGCCCTCTCCCACTTTCCCCCTCCAAATTATCATGCCATAAGGGGCATTACATTCTGACCTTCCTATGCTGATGTGCTATTTTCTATCTTTGTAGTTGTGAGGTGGCTAGTTAATTTTTCATTCAGAATGGAGATTTCCCTTCAGAGCAGTAGATTATGGGACAGGAAGAGGAGCTTGAGCTTGTGAGGAGTTTCACTGCATTACTTCAGTTTCAAGGTTACCAGTTCGATTTTCTGCTAGTGCCCAGAGAGAGACCGTATACATCTAATTATCTGATAAAGTACATGAATTGTGTTTAAAAAGAAGCTGTTTTGTCAGTTTTTTGGGGAAGTTAAAGGACTTCTGATCTCAGGATTGTTGCAGCTGCCTTAATGAGTTTTCATTTTAAAGCTTGGCCTCTCTCTTAAGATTTCCAGGCCTGAAGAAGAGCATAGATAGCAGTAGAGTGGATTATAGGTCACTGATTATTTTTCTGGCTGCTACTTACTGTGCTTAAAACTGTAAATAATGTGAAGGTGCAAAAGGTAAGAAGTCATTTGCTAAAAGTAAATCATGATTTGCAGTATTTGTTTGGGCTGAATAAGGTAATACATTTCGTTTTTATAAGTCTGTGCACTACAGTCCCTGTAATAAGCTTGAAGCAAGGTATTTAAGCCTAATAGCATGTATTCACATTTTATGGTGAAGGGGCTAGGTTTTTTGTTTTCTGATGCAGCTGCTTCAGCATACTTTATAGTCCAAGGAGAAATGAGTAGTTTGGGAGGAGTCTTTTGGGTGTATGGACATCTAGTAGTTACCATTCTTATTGCAAGAGATGTTTTCTTGACTGTAATTTTTGTGTGTAACGTGGGCTTAATCTTTTGTTTATGGGCTTTATTTCTTTACATGTACTGGTATCTGTTGATGTCTTGTCCTTTAGGTTATGATGTAACAAAAGCCTCCTAACATTAGTTTGGAATTGTTTTGTTTACAGCTTTAAGCTGTTGGTCTTTTCACATTGTCCAAGAAAGATACATTTTGCTTACAGAGGTCTGGGTCTGGTAAGTTGTAGAACAAAATATTTTTTTTAGCACTTTAGCCATTGTATGAGCTACTTAACATTTTGTTTCATCCAGGCTTTAATATTGAAAAAAATGTTTGTCTTGTTTAAAACGAGCATAGTCTCATTATGTATACTAGGAAAAAATTGTAGGAGAGCAATGCATTGTACATTAACGTACAGGTACTTTTTGAAAACAGTCCTATAAGAAATAAATGCATTTCTGTAAAATGCAGGTGGTATGTTACTTGTTCTTCTGAAAACTTTTATTAGAAGTGTCGAACAGCAGGTGGCAGTGTTAACCCCAACACAGGACATGCAGTGAACAGAAGGCTTTTTTGCTAGTTGAATTTACATATGGAGGAAAAATCAGCAGCTGTGCAGAGCGGTAGTTTTGTCTTATGTGTGGATCATAGCCGGCCTTAGGCATAGGCCAACTAGGCAGCCGCCTAGGGCGCCACTGTAGCAGGGGCGCTTTTCAAGTATTTATTTGGTGTAAGTAGACCAGAATGGGGGACTTGGGTGGTGTGTGTGTGTTTGGGGGGGGGGGGGGGGGGTGCCATGGAGCTCTTTTGCCTAGGACACCAGCTGACCTAAGGCTGCTGCTGATGTAGATGGAATTCCTATGTAGTGTTTGCAAACCATGTTTTGGACCAGGCTTCTGTTAATGCAGGTGTTCACATCTATGTCCCCACTCGGCATACAACAATGTTCCAGAATTGTACTTTGGCTACTCTTAACTTTGCACTTTCTAAAGTTCTCCGCTTCTTTGGAATTTGCTGGTTGGGGGACTTGAAGCCTTTCTGGTCTTCTTACCATCTGCTTATTGTTTTGAATGTTCTGTGTGGCACTCTTTGTTGGTGTTACCTTTTTTATATATTGAGATTTCTTATGGTATGTGAGATTGAGTTACAAGTTGCTTAGGTTTGAATGCAGCCTCCTTCACCCCCATCCACATGTGCCTAGTTACAAATTTGTAATGTTCGCCCTGCTTATCTGCTCTGATGTCCTTCAAGGATGCATCTGCAGTCCTTACAAATGGGTTGTCCTGTCGTCAGGCAGCCCTTCGGTCAGCCGGATTCCAAAGTCTGGGTCTGGCTTAGGCTGGTGTCGCGTTTCACCCGACGTCATAGCTGCAGTTTTTCGGGTATAAAGGCATCAGCCGACGCCATTTTCCTCAGTCTTTCTTGCCGCGTGGCGCCCGAAGCAGAAGCTGTTCGCAAGTGCCGGTCGGTCAGAACCAGAGATTACTACTACCGAATACTACTTAGAGGACTTCTAAAAAGCTAAGTACCCCGTTGGGGACCCTTTCTTGCCTCAGCCGATGTCAGAAAAAGTGAATAACTGTTTAACTTGTGGGAAACAAATACCTCATAAAGATTTCCACTCTTACTGCTTACCTTGTTTAGGCCCAGATCACGACGTAGCAGCTTGTCTAGCCTGTGCTTCTTTTAACCGACGGACGCTTAGACGTCGGTCGGAATTTGCAGAGCAGTTTTTCGGCTCTGATTTTGCTTATATTATGCCGTCGGATCCTCCGACTTCACAAATAACCAAAAAACGCAGGGAAGAGGACCGACACTCGCGGTCCGCGGTTTTGGCCGAAACCGCGGTTAAGCCAACCATGAGTGTCTCAGTTTCGGCTGAAACCGAGCAAGCGGTTCTTCCCCCAGCCGAAAACATACCTTCTACCGAGGCCTCTTCTAACCTGGTGGAATCGGCTTCTGAAATCCAACCTGCAGTTGCGGTTTCTCAGGAATTATCAGACACTATTCCCTTGGATATTTCAACCCCTGCACGTGGAGCTGCTAGGCCTCCTGCAGCCATGTCTATTAAGGCCTTTGCCAGGGCTAAAGCAGCTAAAGCTTCAAAAACTGTGCCTGTTAAGCCCCCCTCTCACAGGCCCAGCTCCAGTTCCCATATGCTTTCTTTGGCAGAGGATCTCATTTCTTTAATACGTGGATCCCAGCCTCATCCAGACAGGACCACTCATCCACCTCCAGAGAAGAGGCCTAGAGCAGAGCCCCCAGAGCCAGTATCCACAGATGATTCCTCTGATGACTCAGAACATACAGACCCTCCTGAGGCTCCTTATTCCCCTTGCGAAGACTCTGATGCTGAAGAGTCCATTCCTTCAGCCTCTCCACCTGAGGAATTTTCCTTTGGGGAAACCTTGCATGCTATGAGGGAACAATTTCAGTGGCAGGGCCAAGATTTCTCAGACTCCAGAAAAAGGCTTAGAACCTTTTTACACTTGCCACAGCATAGGCCTTTAGCTATACCTCCAGTTCTTTCTGTTGTAGATGATGCATTTAATGATGCTTGCACTGCCCCTGATTCATTACCTCCGGCCCCTGCTAAGCCCGATAGGTTCTACAGGGTCCTGGACACTCATCACCATTTATACAAGGCTCCTTTTGCAGATCCAGAGACTATCTCCCAGGGGCCTAAGGCTGTAGCAACTACATCTGCTAAAAACCCCCTCCCCTCTGAAAGGGAATCCAGGTCCTTAGAGAGATGGGGTAAAAAAGTTTACACTTCTGCTACTCTATCAGCTAGGGTTTTGAACTGTCAATTTCATATGATTCAATATCAAGAGTTTATGCTAGACCAGTTAACTAAAAAACTGTCCTCTGAAGAATCTTTAGATAAGAAGTATGTTCAGGAAATGGTACATAACATACAGCAGGTTAGTAACCATTTTTTAAAATGTGGCTATGATGCACTGGAGGCTTCCTTTAGATCAGCCATGACTGGCACAGTTATCAGGAGACATGCATGGTTGAAAGAGCAGGCATTACCAGACCATGTCAAATCAAAGCTTTTAGATGCACCCATGGACAAAGTCAATTTATTTGGTTCTCCTGCACAGCAGGTACTGAAAAAGATGGAAGAGAAGGCGAAATCTGTACAAACAGTGAAATATTTCTTACAGGTTCAACCTCCAAGGTTTAGCAGGAACTGGCCCTCCAAGAATTGGTCCTTTCCGGACTCCTCTAAGACACAGAGAGGCAGGAATAGGCGTTCAAGAGGCAGAAACCAATCCAGGGGTGCCTACAGGGGACGCCAGTGGCAGGGTAACAACCAGCGAGGCACGGACGCAGCCACCACCACTACAACAACACAATCACAGTGACTTGGCTGTGGCACCGCCTACCAGGGAACAACTGGAAGCACCCTTAGGCGGAAAGCTAACCTTATTTTCAAAGAACTGGCATTGCATCACAAGGGAAAAATGGATTTTGCAAACTATAGACCAAGGTTACAGGTTCCATTTCCATACTCTACCAGGAATGAGAGGAATGCCAAACCTACCACCTACTCAAAGGGCAGAAGCTCTAAAGCAAATATCTCAATTATTAAGAATGAGAGCTGTGGAAAAGGTACCATCTATGGAACAAGGAAAGGGATTTTACTCCAGACTCTTCCTGGTACCAAGAAAAGAGAGCAAATGGAGGCCTATTCTCGACCTGTCCGCTTTAAACACATTCCTCATTGTTCCAAAATTCAAAATGCTGACCCTACAGCAGCTTCTTCCCATGCTGGGCAAGGAGTCTTGGCTGGTAACTCTAGATCTCAAGGAGGCATACCTGCACGTCCCCATACGACCAAATTGCAGAAGATACCTCAGATTTCTTGCAGGATCAGAGCATTATCAATTCTCAGCATTGCCCTTTGGCTTATCTACTGCACCCAGAGTGTTCACGAAATGCCTGGCATCAGTAATTGCTCATTGCAGACTTCAGGGAATCCAAATTTACCCCTACCTGGACGACTGCCTGATACAAGCGGACAACAAAACCAAGCTAACAGAAGACTTACAAAGAGTCATTTACCTGCTACAAGCCCTGGGATATACAGTCAATATAAAAAAGTCAAGGCTGATTCCATCCCAAAGAATAACCTTTCTGGGTGCAGAGCTGGACACATCAAAACAAATGGCATTCCTAACTGCAGAAAAGAAAGAGCAACTACCTCTCTACTTCTTGGCATTAACAAAGCAGAACCATCTAACTGCAAGAAAAGTACTGCAAGCCCTAGGCTTCATGGCATCCTGCATAATTCTGGTCCCTCATGCCAGACTGCATATGAGAAAGCTACAGTGGTACCTAAAGAATTTGTGGTCTCAACACAAGCACAGCCTAGAAACCAAAATTCCAATAATCCCATGCCTGAAGCAAGAGTTCCTATGGTGGGCTCAGGCCTGTCAATCAAACACAGGATTGCCCTTCTGCAACAGTCAACCAAACCAAACCATCACGACAGACGCCTCAGACCTCGGTTGGGGGGCACACATGCTGGACAAGTGCATACAAGGCTTATGGACTCAAGACCAGCTGCGCCTGCACATAAATCTAAAGGAAATGCTGGCAGTAAAATTGGCAATCCAGTCATTCAGACCATTTCTCCAAGAAGGTCAGTTGATGATAAGGACAGACAACACCACAGTTATGTGGTACATCAACAAACGGGGAGGCACACATTCATACCCTCTATGTCGGCTGGCACTGGACCTATGGGATGTGGCTCTGAGCTACAACATTCAGTTACAAGCAATTTTTGTACCGGGAAAAGAAAACATTCTAGCAGACCTATTAAGCAGAACTACCACGGATGCCCACGAATGGATGCTGCATCCGGACATATTCAAAGCCATCACAAGAGAATGGGGATTACCACAAATAGACTTATTTGCATCCCCACTCAATCACCAGCTAAAGAAATTCTGCACAAGGACGTACCACCCACTTGCTTGGAAGGTGGACTCCCTATCTTTCAGTTGGAAAAACCTGACAGCATATGCATTCCCTCCACTTCCTTTGATGCACAAGGTGCTCTTGAAGATCAAAGAGGAATGTCCAAGGATCATTCTGATAGCTCCAGACTGGCCAAGGCAACATTGGTACCCATTACTGAGGAGCATGTCTCGGGAACAAATATGGGCACTTCCCCTGATCCCATTGCTGTTAACACAGAACAACTATAACATCCTGCATCCAAACCTGAAAACTCTGCAGCTAACTGCCTGGAATATTACATAAGGACAATTAACCCAAATTTATCCCAAAGGGTTAAAGACATAATCCTTGAGGCTCGTAGACCTTCCACAAGAAAGAATTATGCAGCAAAATGGAAAAGATATCTCATTTGGAGTACTGCAAAGGGAGAAGATGTGGCACTGGTAAACATAGCCAACATCCTGGAGTACTTGGCAGAGCTCTTCCATACAGGCCTGTCCTATTCTTCCATCAAGATACATGCATCAGCTATTTCAGCAGAATACAGCTTGGATCCTCCTGTCTTCTCACATCCTCTGCTCAGGCAATTTCTGAGAGGAATTAAAAATGTAAAACCTCCCAGGAAACCACCATTGCCAGCATGGGACTTGAACTTTGTGCTAGAAAAATTGACACTTCCCCTTCAACCAGCAGCAACAGCAGAATTACAATACTTATCCTGGAAGACTGCTTTCCTGCTGGCAATCACCTCAGCAAGAAGGGTCTCTGAACTACAGGCATTAATGGCAGTGCAACCCTTCCTGATCTTCCATCAAGATAGAGTGTCCATGAGAACAAATCCTACATTTATGCCTAAGGTGGTATCCAGAGTGTCTTTAAATCAGGCTAGCCACCTACCTACATTCTTCCCCAACCCACAGAACAGGGGAGAAAGACTGTTGCATACCTTGGATGTAAATAGACAATTACGTTACTACCTGGACAGGACCAAGTCCAATAGAAAAACTGACCAGCTTCTGGTAGCATATGCAACAGGAAAGGAAGGAAAACCAATTTCAAAACAGACAATCTCCAAATGGATAGGAAATTGCATTAGATTTTGTTACTCCTACCATGGAAATAAAACTCCAGAGAACATCAGGCCTCACTCCACAAGGGCTACAGCCACTACCACAGCTTTCTTACGAGGAGTGGCCACCAAGGACATTATAGAGGCTGCTACTTGGACCTCCGTGCATACATTTGCCAAGCATTACAATTTACCTTTATGCTCTAGATCCCGAGCAGGTTTTGCCACTGCTGTTTTGCAAGGGATCCTAACTACACCATAATCTCTTTTTTCCTCCTCCCCTAGTTTAGCTATGGTATTCTACCCATTTGTAAGGACTGCAGATGCATCCTTGAAGGACATAGTACAGTTTTGTACCTACCATAAATGTAGATGTCCGATAGGAATGCATCTGCAGTCAGGATTACCCACCCTCCTTCCCCTCTGTGGTACTCCTAGGGTATTTGCCATCCTTCATCTAGCTTGGGGGGGATCTATTATGGTGTATTTGTTTGTATATATGTACATACATGCTTATTTTATGTGTTTGCTCTCTACTATTTGGAAACATTGGCATTTATCCAAATTTAGCCATCCAAGAGGGCACCTGGCATCTGGGGCAAGAAACACTGAGGAAAATGGCGTCGGCTGATGCCTTTATACCCGAAAAACTGCAGCTATGACGTCGGGTGAAGCGCGACACCAGCCGAAGCCAGACCCAGACTTTGGAATCCGGCCGACCGAAGGGCTGCCTGACGACAGGACAACCCATTTGTAAGGACTGCAGATGCATTCCTATCGGACATCTACATTTATGGTAGGTACAAAACTGTACTTTTTATTGTGTCTTGTGTGTTTTTCCACAACATATTTTGTTTGTTGAGCTCCATTTGGCTTGTGTTGTACTTTCCCTTCCTGGTTGTGTTGCAAAGTATTGAGTATCGCTGAACAAAACCAAATGTCTGAGTAGTTTCTCTAGTCTGGTTATACTTTCCATAAGGTTTTGCTGTTGTCATTATTAGTGTTTTATTCATTGCTACCTTGCCACCCATAAACCCAAATAGGTTTTCAGCCATCAGCCCATGTTTGCAGCACTCCAAAAAACAAAAAGTCCTTATTCAGTATTTCAGATGTATGCATTGTCAATGCAGTACTGTCATCGTTTTTGCGTTATTTGTATCAATTTTATAGATTTGCAGTTGGTTTCTAGGCTAACTGCCCTGGGAGGTATTTTTAATCCCTACTTATGCTTCCCAAAAGTGAGAATCAATCTTTGTACCTTGTGCTTGTAAGATAAACAGTTTAGTCATTGTGCCAACCCCCAATCCCTGAAAAAGTACTCTTGGTTTTTAGGTAAATACTAAGATATCAGTATGCAGACTACTGCAAGTCTAGGCAATAGCTAGAGGTCAGAATCAAACCCTGTTCTTTGCATCTTTGAGGTAAAGACCTTGACCATTAAGCTATATCCTCCCAATATATGATCGTATCAAAGTGTGGCATATCTGTTAAGGTCACTGGGTTATGCTTTTTACAGTACTGATGTGATGTGTGAAGTTACCTGTAGCGCACACTCTGCTTACAATTCCTCTTGCTGTTTATTCAGCACCGTTTTGATAGGTACATCTTGCAAGTGAAGGCAGCTAATCTGTAGCCTGCTTTTAGCCAGAAAAGAAAAGATCAGTAGGCCTCTGTGGAAGTGCATGTCTTCTAGAAGCACAATTGTCCTACTTTCCTTAACTTCTCCATTTATGCATGGATGTCAAATTAGGTGGACAATGGCCCTGGACTGAAATGTTTGTGTCATTTTATGGTTGATGGGGTATTCTGGTCTCCAGATGTTGGGGATTGACTTGGCTTAATGGTTAAGGTGTTTACCCCACAATCTGTGACTTTGACTTAAACCTTTACATGTTTGTCTGATGATATTCGATTGGCATGCAAGTGTACTTTGTACATGGCTGAAAAAGACATAAAGTCAAGACTGTTATTTCTATTATTAGTTAGAATGTAGCCACTTTCCCCATTTCATTTAGTCACTTTAATATATTCCCTCTAAAGGTTAGAATATTATGATGTTCATTGTGAGTATCACTGCTGCAGAAGTCTGTCCATGAGAATTATCTACTAGTGGGCATCCACTCTCTAGTGCAACTACCAAAATGTCTGGACATCAACAGAGTGGGACTGAACTCCCTTAACAAGGATGTCAAGTAGTACATCAGAAAGAGTAGCCTGTACCATCTTCAGTTTTATTTTTTTGCCACACGAAGCAGTCTGTCTGCTGTGTGGTTTCTTAGAAGTGATTTCCAAAACAGTAAGTACTCAGTTGGTTATCTTTTTTGTATTTCATAAGACTTATTGATATTAGACTGCATTTCAGATAAATGAGCTTTTCCAAAGTAGATTGTGTGGAGTACTATTTCCTGAAGTCCTTTGTTCTCTTGGAAACATTAACAAGTGTGCCTCCAGAAGACCCATTCCACCAAAGGACTACTCTCTTTACATTACCTGTCATACCTGTGAGTGAGAACTACAAGGTCTTGTCTTGTGAGTACTTTATCACCTTTAGTAAAAAGATGCTATGTGAGAGAGTGTGTAGTTTTAATGCTACCTTCAGACTCAAAAAGTTACGCCGTTACCTCACAGGGCTTTCACCAGTTCAGGGTGTTCTTCACGTATTGTAAGAAAGTGCTTTCTAGAAAGGAAAGATGGCTACGAAAGAAACGTAAAAGGCTAATAGTTGAACTTCCAGCAGGAAATGAGAGTTCTTAGCAACCCTACTCTGTTCTTGCTGAGGCCCAGTGTGCCACATCCGGAGAGGTACTGGCTTGTGTGCCCCAGATCTTACTGTCTTTGTTTGCTGTATCATCCTTTGATGGTTAAACAGCCGAGCAGGCTTCCAGTGAAATGAAGAGAACCTTCAGGTCAGATGTCAGTTTCCAGACACCACTGATGGATGACCAGCATTTGCAAAGAATTTGTATATTCGTCAATGTTTTCTCTTCCCCAAGAGCTTTTCATCCTCGACTTGTACTGAACATTGGCATCAGCTAGTTGACATCCCACTAATCAGAGCATGCATAAATACATAAATATTGTTCACCAGAGATTTCATCTTTATGAAAGTTAGTATAATCCTCTCAAATCATTAATTTGAAAGAGGCTGTTCTAACTGAACACGTATCATGCCAGTTGCTCCACGGCAGATGCCATCTTGGTTGCACAACATCTCGCAATGACACACCTGGAGAATAAGGACAGCTATGTTAAGATGCTGTTTATTAACTTTAGTTCAGCATTCAATACATTTATCCCACAACAGCTAAACGAGAAACTCGTCTATCTAGGCATCCGTAACCACATGTGCAATTAGATACTGGACTTTTTGATCAAAAGACCACAGAAAGTATGTGTGGTAAAGAATTCCTCAAGAAACATCACAGTTAACAAAGGAGTACCCCAGGGATGTGTGTTGAGTCTACTGTTTACCATACTAACTCACGACTGTATAGCCAGATTTAATACCAATCATATCATCAAGTTTGTAGATGAGACCATAGTTGTGGGCCTCATCAGTAATAGGTTCATACTAGGCTATCTGCCCGAGGGCATTTACAAGCCTAGCCCATAGTTTTGTGGCTTACGCCACCCCTTTAGTTTGGAGAAACTATCCCCATTATTTTGCTGTGCCTCTGTCGAGCAGTGACACTGAGGTAACCCCTGGGGTGTATCTGCGATCTCCCATCCATTGGTCAAGATTCCTCTTGAACAAGGCCAGCGAGGTGCTCTGCCTCACATAAACCGGGATTTTGTTCCACAGCATAGGGAGTCTTTGGGTGATGAATCTATCCCTCCAGCACGTCCTATTAATAACCGTGTCGAGGTTTAAGTCTCCCGCCCTTGTGGTTCTGAGGGATCTAGATTTTTTGAGATGAAGCATGTTCATCAAATCTGGGTTTGACATGGCCTTGTATGTCAGGCACAGGTCACCTCGGAGCAAGCGGTAAGCAACTGAATATAACTGGAGTTCTTTCAGTCGGGCAGCATAAGACAGATTTTTGAGACCCTTTATCCTTTTGGTGAGGAACATTTGTGGCCTCTCCAGCTGCTGCAAGTGTCGGGTCAGATACATTCCGAATGGGGCATTGTACTCAATCATTGGTCTGATGAGTGATGAGTATAGGGAGACTATGACCTCCCTTGATCTAGATGTGAATCCCTTCATGATAAGGTGGGCAATGTAGAAGGTCTTCCTAACTACTTTAGCAATATGAGTGTCGAATGAAAGGCTACTGTCAACCTGGGTCCCCAGGTCCCTGATAACTTCTTCTGTGATCAGGGGATTGCCACCTATATGGTAGCTAGGGGTAACCTTGTTTTTCCCGAAGGGTATGACTATGCATTTCTTGGCATTTAACTTTAGGCCATGGCTCTGGCACCAGTTATCTGTTTCTGTGAGACCCTTCTGAAGGATATCCGTGTCAGATGTGTTTTCGACTACGGCGCCCAGTTTGCAGTCATCTGCAAACTTTGTCAGCCATAACCCTCCTGTGTTTGATTGTACTTCAGAAAAGTAGATGCCAAACGAGTGGGCCCAGGACTGAGCCCTGTGGGACACCACTTGTGACAGGCTTTGAGTCTGACATGGCGCCAGCAACTCTGACCCTGTGGGTTCTGTCACTCAGCCAGTTTGCAACCCATCTTGTAATGCATGGGTTTACATTTAAGTTGATGAGTTTTTCAATGATACCTGAGTGGGGTATTGTATCGAAAGCCTTCGCCAGGTCTAGGTAAGCTGTATGGACTGTCTTTCCCTCGTCAATGGCCTTGGTGACTGTTTTGAAAAAGTCAACCAAGTTTAAAAGGCATGATCTGCCTTTGACAAAGCCAAACTGGGTTGGATCCAAAGTCTGCAAATTCCCTATGTCTTTATTTATGAGATCCATTATGATCCTCTCCATGGCTTTGCAGATAAGGCTTGTCAAGCTAATGGGACGGTAATTTCCAGGGTCGGTGGAGGCACCGCCTTTGTGGAGTGGGACCACAGTCGCTGTGCGCCACTCCTGGAGTGTATCCGGAGGTGAGACTGAGATTAAACAGCTGTCCTAACTGTGGGTTTAATTCCTCATTGAGTTTGTGGAGCACACAGCCGGGGACACCATCAGGTCCCATGGATGCTGTGTTTTTTGCCTTGGAGAGAGCAGTTCTCACCTGGGCGTTAGAGATGTTTGGGGGCTACAATCATTTGGTATAGATATCTCTCCTTTGGGAGTTTGCACTGAACCTGTCAGCCAGTATGTTGGCAATGTCTGTAGGATCAGTAATCTTCACATCATTTTGAACTAATTCTGAGCATTTCTGGGAGTTTCCTCCTAGGTTTCTGACATAGCTAAAGAATGCCTTATGGTTGTCTTTA
The DNA here is from genome assembly GCF_019279795.1 of Protopterus annectens. NCBI lineage: Eukaryota > Metazoa > Chordata > Ceratodontiformes > Protopteridae > Protopterus > Protopterus annectens. The sequence continues at coordinate 124,027,429 of NC_056749.1, forward strand.
GAGTCCTTAGCTATTTTTTTCTCAAAATTAGCTTTGGATGATTTTATGAGAGCTCTTAGCTTTTTACTTATAGTGATCAGCGGTGTCTTACCTTTTAAGGATTTTGCTCTATCTTGTAGTAGCTTTCTCCTTTTGTTGTAGAGTTTATGGCTGGGGTCCACCAGACTGGACGCTTGCCTTTGGTACAAAGAGTCTTTGTTTTGCTTGGGATTGCCTGATCCATGCAGCCCTGCAGGTGCTGGTAGAAGGCATTTGTAAGTGATTCAGCGGTTTGAGTAATGTTTACCGGCTCGGGGGCCTTAAAGGAGACCACACTAGTCTTTAGAAGTGTGAAGTCGGCTTTCGAGAAGTTCTTTACTGTGGTCTTTTTTATTTCGGTGGGGGGATGAGGACCTCCAGCGAGATTAGTTTGTGATCTGATCTCACCAGTGAGGGGTATACTTCCGGTGTTGAACATTATGCTCCCATGTTCGTGATGATGAGATCAAGTATGTTTTCTCCTCTTGTGGGGATGGTGACTAGTTGTTCCATGGCATTTGAGTTTATGAATTCCAGGAACTTTTGGGCTAGAGTGTTTGGGCTTGAGTAGTGTTCCCAGTCTATATTAGGGTAGTTGAAGTCACCTAGTATGATGGTGTTCGGAGATACATTTATCCCCTCTAGTGTTTTCAGGAAGGCCATGTGAGGTTCCTGAGTTTGCGAGGGTGGCCTGTAACATGCTACAAATTGCAGAGCAGTCTTGCCTATGGTTAATTGCACCTGGATGGTTTCCGATGCATCGTGCGTTGCCACCAATCTTGAGGTGTGGGTGTCCTTGATGAATATGGATACCCCCCCTCCTTTCTTGGTATTGTCCGGATTTTGGGGCCGGAACGCATGATATGAGGTAAAACCTGATAGTGCTGGGGTGCTCTCAGGAGCCTTGAACCAGGTTTCTTTCACAGCACAGACATCGATGTTCTACATACTGAGAAGGGCCTCGAGTGCGTGCATCTTGAGGTTGAGACTTCTGGCATTGAGCAGCATTACCCTTAGTTTTTTTTCTTTGTTGTGTTCTAGGGTGGTAGGTTTAGAATTTGAGCCTTGCCTAAAAAAGGCACTATGGGGGTGGCAAGAGCCTTTGCCCAAATCCGGAATCCCAGGGGTGACAGGTGCAAGCCGTCCCTTGCGAAGCAGCATGGCTTGTCCATCATGTCATCCCAGGCAGATAGACATTGGATCCCCTTTGAATGACACCAGAGTTTAAGCCAATTGTTAAAGCTGATCATCTTATCTCTGTATTGTGGCATCCTTCTTGGTGAAGGTAGGATACTGCTCAAGGTCAGGGTCATACCTGCTTGGGCTACATAATCAGAGAGCTCCTCTATGTCTCTCTTCATGTAGTCCAAGGAGGTACGTCTCAGGTAGTTTACACCAGCATGGACAATGATTGAGTCGTACTTGTACCTGCTGTTGAGAGACCTGAGTGCATGCGTTATGTGGCGGATTCTAGCGCCCGACAGGCAGCTTACTGTGACCTTCTCCTTACTCAGTCTGGTGAGCGGGACGTCAGTGTGTCTGACTATGGAGTCACCAATGACTAGTGTGTCTGGCATTGTGTTTGGCCTTAAGGGCTGTGACTGCTTGACACTCTGACTGTGTGGTCTATGTGTTGCAGGTGTTGTGTTCTGAGGTGGTAGTTGTTTGGGTGTCTGCTTTGGTGGCCTCTGCTGTTTTGGTAGATTTTTGATCAGAGCCTCCGAGTATGTCTGTGTGTTTATGTGTATGATTTGAGGTTGTGATGGTATTATGTGAGACTGGGTCTATAGTGTGTGTGGTTACCTTCTCCTCCTGTCTGGTCTTGCCAGTCCTATGTTGAGAGAGCTCAGCCTCCAGTTTGGCCGTATAGTTGCATCTCTCGCATGTATTTGTGTTTTGTGGGAGGAGGAGAGGGTTGTCTGTGTACATGAGGCAATTGTAACATTGCCTCAGTATTCCCAGGTTCACCAGCTGAGCAGGAGAGGACATTAGCAACTGATCCCTCGACATGCTAGAAGGAATAGACAGAATAACTTAAAAAAGGTTCTGGAGGATATGGGTGACCGAGAAATGGGGTTTGCTTTTTTGGGGTACTTTCTATAACAAGAGTGCTGTATCGAGGTGATAAGTATTGTAGGAGCAAGTGCTGGGCTATACAGATAGAGAATAGTCTACTTGGGAGTCAAGTAGAGATAATTTATAGTTATAGGATACACTATATAGAACAGTAGTATACTTTGAGGAAGGTAATTTTAAGGGAAAATTTGAAGAGTGGAATTTAGGTAGCCCTAATTGTTTAAACCTGATTAACCGGCGCTGCCCTAGTGTGCAACGGTAGCAGCTCCGCGCTAAATTGCGCTAATGCTCGCTAAAGCGCGCTTTATAGCAGGGGGCTGTAAAAGACAGGAAATTACCCAAAATGGCCAATAAACTACAAGTTACTGCCTTAAACCACTCCTCTAAGGACAAACAGGCAGCTCAGTACTCCCCACTCTCACTGGTGAGTAAAGAAACTTCCCCCTGACCAAACAAGGAAAATGGAGAAACACAGGAACCAAGACAAAGCCCAGGAATCAGCAAAATCTGGTCTCTGGAACACTAGTTAGGAAAGTATGGAAAAACAAAGATATATATATATTTTTTTTCCAAGATTTTTTTACAGAAAGGCAGAAAACACAATAAATGCTATAATTTTCGATTAATTGCTATCAAAAGCTAGTACACTTGAGCGTATTAGCCTGTAATTTAACTTTTAGGCAAAACTTAAATTAGCAAGTGCAGTAAACAGTTTTAGCTTATAAAGACAGAAAAAACAGTGCAAACTTCAATAAAACAAGCAAAAACAGTGGTCGAAAGTATCAAATAGTCGAAAAAGCCAAGAAAAATACTTAAAATCTGGAAAGGTAGTCTTTTCTGGTCTCTGCTGCTACAGGAACACTGCTGGCCACCACGAGGAGCTGTGCTGAGTTCTCAGTGTTCAGTAATGAAGATGAAGGAGCATACCAGGAAGAAGTAAATCTACTGACTGACTGTTGTGCTAGGTACAAACATGATCTCGACGTCACCAAAACTAAGGAGATCATAATAGACTTCAGGAGAACCCATGCAGCTCACTGTCCACTCATGATTAATGGAGAGAGGGTGGAAATGGTAAGTAGCACAAAATTCCTTGGAGTCCACATTGCAGAGGAAATGTCCTGGTCACTAAACAGCAATCACTTAGTCAAGAAAGACCACCAATGCCTGCATTTTGTGTGGAGGTTAAGGAAAGGTGATCTACTGTCCTCCATCCTTATCACCTTCTACAGGAGTGCTGCAGAAAGCATCCTAATGAGCAACTTCATGGTGTGATATGGGGGCTGTTCAGTTGCATATCAAAAAGCCATACAGAGGGCGGTGAAGGTCGCTGAGAGAATGACAGGCTCCAACTTCTCCACTAAACATGGTCTGTGTACAACATGTTGCTACAGCAGGGCCATGAAAACGCCAGTGATCCTGCACACCCTGTCTAGGGTCTGTTTACACGCTTGTAATCTGGCAGACAATACCGCAGCATGCGCTGTAAAAAAAAACAGTTTCTTCCCATAGGCGATTAGATTTTTGAACTCTGGAAGCAGTCACAGGAATGTTAGTCATTGACATGATCTTGTGTTGGTCAAACTATTATGGTGCAATAGAAATTATGAGATGGTCGCTCATAATTACCTGATTACAATGGCAATCAAGTACGATATTTATCTGCTAGCTATTCTAACATATCAGAAAATAAGTATGCAATAAATAAATGCGCAGTAATCAATTACTCAGCTGCCAAAAACTGTAGACATAGTAATTTATAGTAGTATCTAGTAAAATAACAGTGTAACTTAATGTAAAGTATGTTATATGTACTATATGTAATTTGTATGTGTGTAATTGTCCTCTCAATATTGAGCCTGATGCACACAGTTTAGTTTAGGTTACCATTGTGGAGTCTGAATGACAATATTTAGTGAACCTGTGCATTTGTTGTGTGTTCTTTGACCAAGAGGTAAACAGTTAATGACGTGAAGATGTGTTCTGTGTGCACAGAGGGTAGTGGTTGTCAGGTCTGCTACATTTAGAAGTCCTCCCATTACACCATCATTTCGGTTCCCCTGCAGGTCCCTGGACACTTTGTCACTGACTGTTGCTGCCATGAATTACTACTGATGGAACAGCTTATCCATTTTTTCAATTTTGTGTTTTAAGGCTTTGTAAAAAAAAAAAAAAAAGTCAGTTTTTCAGCTTTATTATGGCAAGTTATTTGCAAGGGGATTTTGTCATTTCTGTTTAAATTGCAATCAAAAGTTTTTGTTTAGTGTTTTAACTAGCGTGTTGTTTACTTTATCAGGTTGAATATATTGAATACCTGAGCCGTAAAGTCAGCACTGAGATGGGTCTTCGTGAACAGCTAGACATTATTAAAATCATAGACCCCAGTGCTCAGATCTCGCCTACTGACAGTGAATTTATCATCGAACTAAATTGTCTCACAGATGAAAAGCTGAAACAGGTAAGTTCTGAAAATATAAAATTAGATAAGGTTAACTAATTGTATGCAGAATATAATACAGGTAATTCAGTGTGCATGTTTGCGTCCCTTTTATCTTCCTGTTCCTCTTTTTATCCCTTGCCATCTTCCCTTTCCTCTCTTAAGTTTCTCTTTAACAGACTGTGGTGTTAAGTACTCTCTGTGTATTATATAGGTGATATTGTAAAGGCAGTCCCATAATAAAATTGATTGTTGCAGGCAAAATTAATTCCTACATTCTTTGTATATAAAATGTTTTATTAAAAGTTACATTTTCTTTGAGAAGTTATCCAGACTTGGTCACAGAGGAGGTGAATAATGAAAAATTTCCCATAAATGTTTTTAACAAAGTTGTGCATTCTCTGAGTTTAATTCTAATAAGGATCTCAAGCGCATCCACTGTGTGAGCTGTGGTGTGCAAATTGTTGAGAGACTAGTAAGCGAGTTTTAGTAAATATGTTGCATTTTAGTTACATATCTAACATTTATACCACATGAAAATGCCAGATATGTTGAGGTATGGCAGCAGCAGTCATCCTTGGTGTACCTCTCTGAAATTTCTGTCTGTACTCCTGCTTCTGATTAGTTTTTGTAGTGCTGAGTAACTTGATGTCATGCTTTTAGTTTTTGTAAACCTGTGTGGTAGCTGTCAAAAACTGTCAGTTCTTGTAAATTTATATGTATATGTAAGTTTATTTCCATTAATGTAAAACTGTGTAGTGCATAAGAGGTATTTGTTGTGGTGGTTGGGTCATGACAGCTGGAATAAAACACAATGATGTAAAGGTCCTGAAAAAGTGTGGAGTCATAATTTTCCACACAGCAGTACATAGGTGTATACTAGGCTAATGGCCCTGGGGCCTTTACAAGCCTAGCCCGTAGGATTACCCGGGCATCGTACCATCCAACCTTAGTTCCCAGTGCCTCTGTCAAATAGAGCCACTGAAGTTATCCCCGGGGTGAATTTTTTATTTCCTGTCCACTCAAGATTTCTCTTGCAGAGGGTCAGCGAGGTGCTCTGCTTGACGTGTATGGGAATTCTATTCCACATTTTCTTAATACATTGATTTCCTTGAATGGTCATGGGGGTAGCAAGGTTAAACACAGCTTCTTTTGAGTTGAGCGAGACCTCCCTTTCCTTTTCCTGCACTCATACAGCAGGATCTTCATTTGTAGCTCCTAGTAACTCATGTTTATTACACTCCTGGAGGCTGTACCATGGTGGTGTCACCTTACACAATAGGTGCCTTAATGATCATATTCATCTTCTCTCAGTCTGGCAAAACACTGCCTTGTTCTCTTGTGATTTTCCCACATAGCCATGCTGCTGACTCTGTTACAAATATATAGCCTTGCAACGCTTTGAATAAATTTAATTTCTGCTGTTTGCATTCACTGTCAACTTTCTTGCCCCTACCTAAAGCTAGTAGCTCCAAATGCGAAAGGGAGCACTGAACAAAGCTCTCATTCTACTAGTTAGAATTTGATTGGCCTCTTACTTACCCATCCTATGACATACAACACCCACAGCACTTCCACCATTGCACTCCTCTGCTGGTAAACTTCTCTATCTTCTGTACCCTCACTCCCAAACAAGATGCCACGGTTCTTCAACTCCTCCTGTTTGGGTAGCTACTTTCTGACCTACTGAGAACAGTCTGCTCTCTTCTCAGAGGGAACTGTGACTTCTGATTTAGAAGCCTTCCTTTATGATGTTGAATGGGCAGGATAATCTTGACATGACAGCCGTATCTAGACCTCTTTTTCCATCTAGATGTGATCCTTTCCTGAAGTCTTGCCACCATGGAATGGTTTTATTTGCTGACTATACAAAGGAGAAGATGCTGTGTGGGTTCTGGATTTACTTTGAGTGTTATTTATGTTTCCCAGTGGTGTCCACATTTGAGGCCATCATTTCCCTACCTTTAAGAACAGCGTAACCTAACATGATCCAGTCCATCAGCTTCAACTTCAAAGGTGCTGTATGCCCTAGAGAATGTAGCTCCTGAAAAATTTTCACTGGCTTTTGACGCCTTTCTATTTAATGTAGTTCTCTGCATTTCCACAAATCTGCAGATCCCTTTTGTCATGATCAGGAAAGCATTGGAGAAAAGAGCCCCAAGCATGTTTTTGCATTTAATATTTGCATCTTCAGTTTTGACTTTATTTTTTTACATTATTTAGTAGACAAGGTGATTTTTGACAGATTAAGGTCAGATCTTTATTTTTTTTTTGGGGGGGGGGGATTCTTGACAGCTTGTTTTGTCGATGTTCGTGTTTCACTGTTGCAGTCATTACATTTGGGTAATCTGCTGGCAGGTTGCCCTTAGTCAGCCTGATTAACAAAGTCTTGGGTCCTGCGTCGGTTGCTGTCCCTTCTATGACGTCAGGTCATCAGGGGTATAAAAGATGCAGCCGACGCCATTACGTCAGTCTTTCTTGCCACACGGTGCCTGAAGCAGAAGCAGTTCGCAAGTGCCGGTCGGCCGACTCCTGAAATTTTCATTTTCGAGTTTCAGAACCGAAGTTTTCAACTAAAACCTAAGTACCCCGTTGGGGAAACATTTTCTTGCTCCTTACCGATGTCAGTAAAAGTTAAGAATTATATTACTTGTGGGAAGCAAATACCTCATAAGGATTTTCATTTGTACTGCATTCCTTGCCTAGGCCCTGACCACGACGTTCCTCGCTGTCGGTTTTGTGCTTTATTTAATCAGCGCACTATCCGTCGTCGGTACATTTTTGCTTCTAAATATTTCGGCTGTCGGTTTAATTACCCAGAAATTATGTTGGTTAGCCATATTACTACCGGAATACCGAAAAAATGCAAAGAAAAAGACAGAGACAGGCCGTTGAGGTCCAAAACTGCCAACGACGCTTCTCCTAAGCCATTCGCCAGTTCGCCGGTACTCAGTGAGGCACTTTCACAGCCCCCGATACCCGCTACTTCTGATTCGCAGGCCTCTACTGAGACCCATTCGGAGTCCGGTATGCCGCGAGAAGCTTCACATGTGGAACCCGCGGATGTCTCTACCTTGGATGGGTCCGAAGCCACTGAGCAGGGACCGGCTTCTGAGGGTGTATTCAGGCCTACAGACTTGCATATTAAACTAACTCCAACTCCAGTACTAAGGCCTAAATCTCTATCTGTGTCTAAAAAAATGACGCCCAGGCCACATATTCAGGCCCCTATGCCTAAAAAACAAATAATCAAAATGGCTGAAGATTTAATTACTCTAATCAGGGGTAGTCAACCCCCCCCCCCCCCAAGAGACCTAGGATTGAACTTGACTATGAATCTTCTGAACAGGACTCTGTTTCTTCTGACTCTTCTAATGATCTGGATTTGTCCATACCTACTTATGAGGACTCTGATGCAGAGGATTCCATTCCCTCTACCTCTCCGCCTGAGGATTTCTCTTTTGGGGAAACTTTACATACCCTAAGGGAGCATTTTCACTGGGAAAGTCAGGATTTTTCTGAATCCAAAAAGAGGCTTAGGGATTTCCTTCTTCCTCAGCATAGGCCTTTGGCTGTACCTCCTGTACTAGACATTGTTGATGTGTTTTCTGAATTCAGTATGGCCCCTGATTCCTTGCCTCCAGCCCCTAGTAAAGCAGACAGGTACTACAGGGTTCCGAGTCCCACAAATTCCTTTTCAAGAATCCTGTTGCAGACCCTGAAAGCATTTCTCAGAGGCCCAAGGGCATTAAGGCTTCTACTGCTAAAAATTCTACCCCTTCTGGTAGAGACTCCAGGGCACTGAATAGATGGGGTAAAAAGATTTATACTTCTGCAACCTTAGCAGTCGGGGCTTTAAACTGTCAATTCCATATGCTAAAATATCAACAGCATATCATGGGACTGCTTAAACAGAAAATGTTGTTGATTTCTGACTGTGTGGAGAATAAAGATTTACAGGATTTATTGCATTCAGCTGAACAAGTTGGCAAACATACTTTGCAATGTGGTTTTGATTCTTTAGAGACCTCTTGCAGAGCTGCTGTTACTGGGTCTGTGCTTAGAAGGCATGCTTGGCTTTAGGAGCAAACTCTGCCTGATCATGTCAAAGCAAAACTTTTGGATGCTCCTTTACAGCAGGACCGCCTGTTTGGCAATAAGGCTGAAGAAGTTCTAAAAAAAGATGGAAGATAAAGCTAAATCTATGCAAACTGTGAAAGATTTCTTACAAGTGCAACCTCCAAGATTTAGTAGGCACTGGCTTACTAAGAACTGGTCCATTCCAGTTCCTTCGAGAGCCACTCAAGTCAAACCCAGACATTCCAAAGGCTCCAGGTTTCAGTCACAAGGGACTTTTAGAACAAAGCAATGGGGTGCCTCCACCTCCAAATCTGGAAACATCAAGGCACCTCCCTATGGTAAACAGTCTCAATGACTTCCCTCTCCAATTACCAAGCACTTACTTCATAGCCACCCCTTGGGGGGGGAAATTGGCACTTCATGCAAGAAACTGGCAACTTATAACCCAGGACCAAATGGGTTTTAAATATAGTATCCCAGGGATACATATTTCATTTCCACAAGTTGCCAATCCCAGACGGATGGCCTGATCTACCCCCACATCAGTGGACAGAGGCCTGTCCCTCATGAACATGGGGGCTATTCAGCCAGTATCAGAAGAGGAAAAGGGACAAGGTTTCTATTCAAGACTTTTCCTGGTACCCAGAAAAGACAAATCATGGCATCCAGTACTGGACTTGCGTACTCTAAACACATTTCTGGACATTCCAAAATTCAAGATGCTGACTCTTCAACTTTTATTTTCTATGCTAGGCAAAGATGCCTGGTTGGTAACTCTAGACTTAAAAGAGGCTTATCTGCATATCCCAATCAGGGAATCTTGCAGAAGATACCTCTGCTTCAAAGCAGGCTACTTGCATTACCAGTTCTCTGCACTGCCCTTTGGCTTATCGACTGTGCCCAGGGTCTTCACAAAGTGCCTGACTCCAGTAATTGCATTTTGCAGGCAAAGAAATATTCAAATATATCCCTACCTGGACGATTGTCTAATTCAGGCAGAAAACAAGGACATTCATCTGAAGCATCTGGCGTTTGTAAAAAGGGTTCTAACTTGTCTAGGGTACACCATAAACGAAAATAAATCACAGCTGGGTACCCTCTCAAAAAATTACATTCCTGGGTGAAAGCTTGAATACAACTGCCCAGATGGCTTATCTTGCGCCAGAAAAGCAAATTCATTTGGTAACTTACTTCAAACAGGTGGCCACAAAAACCCTGCTATCTGCAAGACAAATTCTGCAAGCCTTTTGGTTTATGGCCTCCTGCATTCTTCTAATTCCATGTGCAAGACTGCATATGAGGAAACTTCAGTGGTACTTAAAAAGTTTATGGAGTCAACATTGTCACAGCCTGGAAACAATAATTCCTGTCATACCTTGCCTGCAACTGGAGTTCCTATGGTGGGCAAAGGCCTGCCATCAAAACAAGGGACTGCCATTCACACCACCCTCTGCCGCCCACACTCTAACAGCCGCATCAGACTATGCTTGGGGGGGGGCTCATCTGGCAGGGAAGTGCATTCACAGCAAATGGACCCCAAATCAAATGCACCTTCATATCAATCAGAAAGAGATGCTAGCTGTACAGAATGCACTGACAGCCTTCAAGGACTTCCTTCATCCAGGACAATTAATGATAGACAGACAACACCACAGTGATGTGGTACATAAGCAGGGGGATACACACTCCTACCCCCTTTGCAGACTAGCCATGACATTGTGGAACACGACCTTGACCTACCAAATACAACTACAATCAATTCTTGCCAGGAAAGCTGAATACTCTGGCAGATGAACTAAGCAGAAATCTCATAGATCCACACGAATGGAAACTGAAACCACGGATTTTCAACATGTTGACACGCAAATGGGGGAGTCCAGACATAGATCTTTATGCCTCACCCCAGAGCTATCAGTTGGACAAATTCTGCACAAGAACTCATCACAAAAAAGCCTGGAAAGTACCTATCAGTTTATGTCTTTCCCCCTCTGCCTCTGCTCTCCAAGGTTCTACTAAAAGTCAAACAGGACAAACCAAAAATGATTCTGATTGCTCCAGACTGGCCTCACCAGCATTGTTACCCACTCCTGTGCAATGTGTCACAACTTCCACCGTGGCACCTGCCTCAGACACCTTACTGCCTCAGCAGAACAACCAAATTCTGCACACTCCACTCCAAACTTTGAATCTTGCAGAGTGGCTTATCACCTAACTTCACCCTTAGCATCCCTCAGCAAACCTGTGATGGATGTCATTTTGGAGGCGAGAAGGCCTAGTACTAGAAAATCTTTTGCTGACAAATGGAAAAGATTCTGTGCCTGGAACCAAGCACAAGGAATAAGCACAGTACTGTCCAATATTCTTCAGATTCTGCAATATTTAACTGAGATTCTTCACAAGGGCCTGTCCTTTTCTTCCATAAAAATCCACGCCTCAGCCATTTCAGCTCATTACAACACAGAACCTCCCCTCTTCTCTCATCCTCTGCTAAAGCAGCATCTCAGAGGGGCCAAAAACATAAGACCACCCAGGAGAGCTCCAACCCCTGCCTGGGACCTCAATTTTGTATTGGAAAAACTCACTCTCCCTCCTTTCGAGCCAGCCGCTACTGCAGACTTAAAATTTCTCTCCTGGAAAAAAGCTTTCCTTTTAGCAGTCACTTCAGCTAGAAGGATTTCTGAATTACAGGCGGTTTTGGCAGTGGAGCCTTTCATTATTTTTCATACGGACAGGGTGTCTCTCAGGACATCCTTCATGCCTAAGGTGGTATCCAGTGTGGCTCTTAATCAGACCATTCATTTGCCAACTTTCTTTCCCAATCCACAGAACAAGGGGGAGCAGATTCTGCATTCATTGGATGTACACAGACAACTTAGATTTTACTTACAGGACAAAATTTATAAGAAAATCAGAATAACTACTGGTGGCATTTGCTGCAGGGGCAGAGGGAAAGGCTAAAAGGCTATTTTAAAGCAGACTATTTCCAAATGGATAAGCCATTGCATTAATTTCTGCTATATGCACCATGATAAAACTATCCCCCAGGGGATCAGATCTCATTCCACCAGGGCTGGATCTACTTCTACAGCCTTTCTCAGAGGTGTTCCTACCAGAGACATTCTAGAAGCTGCTACCTGGAGGTTCAATTCATACATTCACCAAACATTACCATTTACCTTTCTTCTCTAAATCCAGAGCTGGCTTTGCCACTGCTGTCCTGCAGGGCCTTATAGCTGGTACTAATGCTGTTTAAATCCATCCTCCCAACCATAGCTTTGGGAATCTACCCAAATGTATTGACTGCAACAGTGAAACACGAAGAACATAGTACAGTTGTGTACACTTACTATAAATGTAGATGTTCGAGTGTATTCACTGTTGCAGTCCTGTTTACCCTCCCTCCAGCCCCCTGTTTTCCTCTTACTATACCTCTGCTTTCTTTTACTATGCTTAAAATCCTTTTTGGTGTATTTGCCTTTGTTTGGAGGTATATTTTTTGTGTATATTTTTAATTATATATATATTTTGCTCCCCATTTGGGGGGCACCTGACATCTGGGGCAAGAAAAATTGATGTAATGGCATCGGCTGCATGTTTTATACCCCTGACGACCTGACGTCATGGAAGAAGGGACAGCAGCCGACACAGGACCCAAGACTTTGTTAATCAGGCCAATTGAGGGCAACCTGCCAGCAGATTACCCAGTTGTAATGGCTGCAACAGTGAATACACTCGAACTACATTTATGGTAAGTGTACACAACTGTACTTTACCAACCCCAAACGGTTGGCCAGATCTACACCCAAATCAATGGGCAGAGGCTCAAAAGCAAGTACTCTTTCTCTTAAGATTAAAGGCTATTCAGACTGTACCAGAAGAGGAAAAGGGGCAAGGTTTCTACTTGAGACTTTTTCTGGTACACAGAAAAGACCTTTGGCATCCTTTCCTGGACCTGTCTGTCCTAAACACCTTTTTGGTGATTCCAAAATTCAAGATGCTAGCTCTTCACCAGTTGCTGCCCATGATAGGCAAAGATGCCTGGTTGGCAACACTAGATTTAAAGGAAGCCTACCAGCACATCCCAATCAGGGAATCTTGCAGAAGATACCTACACTTCAAAGCAAGCTATATGCACTATCAGTTCTCTGCACTGCCCTTTGTCTTATCTACTGCACCCAGGGTATTCACAAAGTGCCTAGCTCCAGTCATTGCATTTTGCAGGCAAAGAAATATTCAAATATATCCCTACATGGATGATTGTCTAATTCAGGCAGAAAGCCTGGACATGCTTCTGAATCATCTGGCATTTGTACAAAAGGTGTTAACTTGTCTGGGGTACACCATAAATGAAAAGAAATCACATCTGGTACCCTATCAACAAATTATATTCCTGGGAGCAAGCTTGAACACAACTTCCCAAATGGTTTTCCTCCCTCCAGTGAAACAAATTCATTTGACAACTTGCTTCAGACTAGTGGCCACAAAACCCTGCTATCTACAAGGCAAGTACTGCAAGCCTTTGGGATTCATGGCCTCGTGCATTCTACTAATTCCATATGCAAGACTGCATATGAGGAAACTACAATGGTATCTAAAAAGCCTGTGGTGTCAACATTCTCAGGATTTGGAAGCAATGATTTCTATCATATCTTGCCTATGGTTAGAATTCCTTTGTTGGGCAGAGGCCTGCCACCAAAACAAGGTATTACCAATCACTCTACCCCTGCCTCCCAAACCCTAACAACAGACGCATCAGACTATGCATGGGGGGGCTCACCTGGCAGAGAAGTGCATTCAGGGCAAATGGAACCCAAGTCAGATGCACCTGCATATCAATCAAAAAGAAATGTTAGCTATACAAAATGCTCTGACAGTCTTCAAGGACCACATTCTTCCAGGACAATTAATGGTAAAGACGGGCAACACCACTGTTATGTGGTACATAAACAAGCAGGGGGGGGTACCCATTCTTACCCCCCCTGCAGACTAGCCATGGCTCTGTGGAACACAGTCTTGAGCTACCAAGTACATCTACAGGCTCAATTACTGCCAGGAAAACTAAATACATTGGCAGATGAACTAAGCAGAAATCTCATGGACCCACATGAGTGGAAACTGGAACCAAAGACCTTCAGCATGTTGATCAATAAATGGGGGAGCCCAGATATAGACCTGATGTCCTTCAAGAATGCAACTGCAGTCATAACATATGGGTTGTCCTGCCTCAGGCAACCCTCGGTCGGCCGGATTCCAAAGTCTGGGTCCGACGTCGGCTGATGTCGCATTTCTCTCCGATGTCAGAGCGGCTGGAGTACATAAGCATCAGCCGACGCCATCTTCTTCAGTCTTTCTTGCCGCGCGGTGCCCGAAGCAGAAGCAGTTCGCAAGTGCCGGTTGGTCAGCTCCTGTATTATTCGAATCCGAAGTTATCAAAAAAGCTAAGTACCCCGTTGGGGACCTTTTCTTGCCTCAGCCGATGTCAGAAATTACTGAAAAAGTAAATAATTGTTTGTCTTGTGGTAAACAAATACCTCATAAGGATTTCCACTCTTAGTGCCTTCCTTGCCTTGTCCCAGACCACGATATCTCGGCCTGTGCCGCCTGTGCTCGCTTCAATAAGCTCACTCTCAGGCGCCGGGCGGAGTTCGCTGAAGACTTTTTCGGCGAAAAATTCGATTATACAATGCCGTTGGAACTACTGACATTGCAGACTCCTAAGAAACAAAAAGACCGGGACCGACATCCTCGGCCCGCGTCTTCCACCGACACCATGCCAAAACCAACCACGAGTGCCCCGGTTCCCTCTGAGGTGGTTATTTCACCGCTCCGAACCGAAGACACCGCATTACCGATACCTCAGACCACACCGACGCCAGTTATTGATTTTCCTCTGGATACTGAAACCGAGGAAATGCCCGAGACCATTGCTGTGGATAAGGTCACTCCTGCACGTGGAGCTGCTAGGCCTCCCATGTCCATGTCTATCAAGGCCTACACACGTGCTAAGGCAGCCAGCAAGACCAAGCACCTTACTGCTAAAGCCTTACCTCAGCCTTCTCCTGAAACACAAATCATGACTATGGCCGCAGACTTATTTTCCATGATCAGAGGTTCCCAGGCCCATCCTGAGAGAGAATCCCAGCCTCCTCCTGATAAGAGGCCCAGGGTTGAACCCTCTGACCCACTCCCTTCAGATGAAGATTCTGAGGACTCTGTTCACTCCGATAGCCAGGAAGAGCCCTTCCAGACCTATGAGGACTCAGATGCAGAGGACTCCATCCCCTCGGCCTCCCCTCCTGAGGATATTTCTTTTGGGGAAGTTCTGCATTCCATGAGGGAACATTTTAAGTGGCAAGGCCAGGAATATTCTGATTCCAGAAAGCGCCTTCGAACCTTCCTTAAAAAGCCACAACACAGGCCCTTAGCTATACCTCCTGTGCTTGATGATGTTCTTCGTCTTCCATTGCTGCAGTCCTGACTATTGGGTATAGTCCGCGTCCCAGTCGGCCCGAATACCAGAGTATAAGGCTGACGTCGGTCAGGCGCGTAGACTGACGTCAGTACGTCAGGGTACTAATGCGCATGCCCCACGTCATATCCTCAGTCTTTTTTGCCGCATGGTCCGATGCAGAAGCAGTTTTGCGAGTGCAGGTTGGCGTTCTGAAATACTTCCGAAACCGGAGTTTCAGACCGAAACAGAGTTGGCTAAGTACCCGTTGGGAACATTTTGGTTTTTCTTGCCTCAGTATTTTACGGATGTCAGAAAAGTGAATAACTGTATTTCTTGTGGGAAACAGATACCTCATAGGGATTATCATACCTTGTGTATACCTTGTTTAGGGCCTGAGCACGGCGTTGTTGGTTGCCGCTCTTGTGCTAGGTTTAACAAACGCACTATTAAGAGGAGGTTAGACTGTGCCAGGTTAGTGTTTGGGAAGCGTTGCAATTATAAAATGCCGTCGGATGCTCCGGCCGCTTCCTCAAGAAGCGCAAGGATAAAACAGTGAAGCCTAGGGTTGAGGAACCGGCAGTCCCGGACGTCGGTTCTTTAGAAGGCTCAGTGGAGCGGAGGTTTTGCCAGGAGTTTCCATGGAGTCCCAGGCAGAAACTATACTCTTACAGGATGTGCCTTCTCAGGAGGTAGGCCAGGCTGAGGGGCTTCTCAGGTGACTGTTCTTCCCTCTCTTCCCAAGGTAGTTAGGGCCTCTCCTTCTGTTGCCAAAACTTCTATGAGAGGTAGGCCTACTTCAGCTTCAGTGGGGGCTTCTCCTACCATTTCAGGTTCTGTACCTAAGAAACATATGCTTAAGATGGCAGAAGATTTGATTACTATGATTAGGGGTTCTATGCCCCGCCTGATAAGAGGCCTAGGGTGGAACCGGAGTTTGATTGTTTTGAACAGTGTTCTGAGGCTTCAGAATCTTCTGTGGAAGATTTGCAGGAGTATCCTACCTATTCTGATTCTGATGTGGATGATTCCACTCCTACAGCGTCTCCACCTGAGGATTTCTCATTTTCAGAGACTTTGCATTCCATGAGGGAGCACTTTAAATGGGAAGGCCAGGATTACTCTGACTCTAGGAAAAGGCTTGGCAAGTTCTTGTTTTACCCCAGCATAGGCCTTTAGCTATTCCTCCTGTGTTGAATGTGGTGGAGGATGTTTTGCAGAGGCTTCCCTGAACCCTGACTCTTTGCCTCCTGCTCCTGTTAAGCCTGATAGGTATTATAGGGTGCCCGAAGCTCATAAATATTTGTTTAAGAGTCCTAGGGCGGACCCAGAAACTATTTCTCAGGGGCCTAAGGGTGTAAAAGCTTCTGTGGTTAAAAATCCTGTCCCGCTGATAAAGAGGCGAGGGCTTTGGATAGGTGGGGAAAGAAAGTGTATACTTCTTCCACTTTAGCCATGAGAGCTTTGAATTGTCAGTTTCACATGTTAAAATATCAGAATTACCTTCTTTCACAATTGAAATCTAAGGTGGATGCTTTGGCGGAAGGTATTGAGTGTAAAGAGTTGCTGGATTTGGTTCATGTGTCTGAACAAGTGGGTAAGCATTCTTTGCAATGTGGTTTTGATGCTGTACAGGCCTCCTCGAGGGTGGCTGCTACCAGCTCTGTTCTTCAGAGCATGCCTGGTTGAAGGATCAGAATTTAGCTGAGCATGTTAAGACAAGGATTTTGGATGCTCCTTTACAGTCTGATGTGTTGTTTGGTTCGCCTGTGGAAGCTGTTTTAAAGAAAATGGAGGACAAAGCTAAGTCTATGCAAACTGTTAAAGATTTTTGCAGGTGCAGCCACCGAAGTTTAGTAGAAATTGGCCTGCTAAGGGGTGGACATATCCTGCTTATGATTCTCAGTCTAGGGGTAGGTCTAGGCGTGGTAGGGGCAGGGCTCAAAGTTCTTTTAGGCCTAGAACAGGGAGTTCACCTGCTCAGACTTCTGGTGAGGGCAGGGGTCAGTCCTTTCGTAAACAGACCCAATGACCTGTTTTTCAGCTGCCAGCAGATTCACGTCTGGCAGCTCCTTTGGGGAAGACTGTCTCTTTTCAAAGAAAATTGGGATTTAATTACTCAAGACAAATGGGTGTTGGATATCATTCACCACGGTTACAGATTTTATTTCCATACAATGCCCCTTTCAAAGGCATGCCAGATGTTCCTCCTCTACAAAGAAAAGAGGCTCACAAGCAAGTTTTACAGTTACTTCACATAGGGGCCATTCAGCCAGTCCCTGTGTCAGAGAGGGGCCTAGGATTTTATTCTCGCCTGTTCCTTGTACCAAAGAAGGGGAACACGTGGAGACCAATTTTGGATTTATCTCTCCTCAACACGTTTTTGGACATTCCCAAGTTCAAGATGTTGGCGTTACAACAGCTTTTACCTCTGCTGGGCAAAGATCACTGGATGGTAACTTTAGATCTCAAGGAAGCTTACCTTCATGTGCCTATAAGGCTAAGTTGCAGAAAGTATCTGCGGTTTCGAGCTGGAAATTCTCATTATCAGTTCTCTGCATTGCCCTTTGGCTTATCTACTGCCCAGAGTATTCACAAAGGTTCTGGCTCCAGTCATAGCTTACTTCAGGCTTCAAGGAATTCAAATCTATCCTTACTTGGGCGACTGCCTGATTCTGGCTCAAGAAAAGGAAGACCTACTACCGCATCTGTAATTTGTTGTAGCAGTGCTAAGATGCCTAGGGTATTCTGTGAGCGAAATAAAGTCCAGTCTAGTACCCTCTCAAGACATGTGCTTTCTGGGTGTAAGACTGAATACAGCAGCCCAGATGGCCTTTTTAACCCCGGACAAACAAAAGAGTCTGTCACTTTACTTCCATCAACTATCTCATCAGTCCGTGCTGACTGCAAGGACAGTCCTTCAAGCATTAGGGTTCATGGCATCTTGTATTCTGGTGCTTCCCAATGCCAAACTGCATATGAGGAAGCTACAATGGTATCTCAAAATGTATGGACACAGCACTGCCAGGATTTGGACACTGTCATTCAAATAATACCTTGCATTCAAAAGGAATTTTTGTGGTGGGCTCAGGAATGTCACCTAAACAAGGGACTCTCTGTGACCCGGCCAGAGGCAAGTCAGATTCTAACGACAGATGCCTCGGACATTGCTTGGGAGCTCATCTAAATGGAAAGTGGATACAAGACAAGTGGCCTGCCAGACTACAGCATCTACATATCAACATGAAGGAGATGTTAGCAGTCCAGTTTGCATTAATGGCTTTCAAGGAGTTACTTCTTCCAGGGCAGGTGTTGATTCTAACAGACAACACAACTGTCATGTGGTACATCAACAAGCAAGGGGAACACATTCTTATCCTCTATGCAGGCAAGCAATGATTTTATGGGAGACTGCGCTAAGCTTGCAACTAACTCTTCAGGCAAGGTTTCTGCCAGGAGCACAGAACTCCTTAGCAGATGTGTTAAGCAGACAAATCATGGATCCCCACAGTGGAAACTGGATCGTCCTGTATTTCAGAAACTGCCACTGTCATGGGGAACTCCAGGCATAGATCTGTTCGCTTCTCCACTAAACCCCCAGCTGCCAAAGTATTGCACAAAGGGGTTTCATCACACAGCTTGGAAAGTGGATGCTCTGTCTTTCAGTTGGAAAAACCTTCATGTGTATGCCTTTCCACCTCTACCGCTTCTTCCAAAGGTACTATTAAAGGTCAGACAAGACAGGCCAAGGATGATTTTGATAGCTCCAGATTGGCCTCGGCAACACTGGTACCCACTACTACGGAGTCTGGTAAAGAAGCCTCCATGGCCTTTACCTCTGATTCCTCATCTGTTATCTCAGAAGGACGGTCATCTGCTCAATGTCAAGCTTCACTCTCTTCATCTAACAGCCTGGCATATTCTGTGTTGAAACACAGCAGGTCTCAACTTCCTCAACAAGTTTTAAATGTGATTATGGAAGCTAGAAGGCCTAGTACAAGGAGAGTGTCATGAAAAATGGAAGAGATTTTTATTTTGGAGTACAGCAAAGAATTTGGAGATTTCAGAGCCTAATTTGAGTGTGGCTCTTCAATATCTTACTGAATTATTGGACAAAGGATTGTCCTTCTCTTCCATAAAGATTCATGCTGCAGCAATTTCAGCTCACTATGATTGTGACCCACCTTTGTTTTCGCATCCTTTGTTCAAGCAGTTTCTTAGAGGGCAAAGAATATAAGACCCCACGTGAGCTCCTACTCCTGCTTGGGATCTCAATTTTGTGTTGGAAAAACTTACTCTACAACCTTTTGAGCCTGCAGCTACTGCTGAATTGAAATATTTGTCATGGAAGACTGCTTTTCTGTTGGCTATTACTTCTGCAAGAAGGGTGTCTGAGTTGCAGGCCCTTATGGCAGTAGAGCCTTTTTTGATTTTCCATAAGGACAGGGTATCATTACGTACTAATCCTTCCTTTATGCCTAAGGTGGTTTCTAGTGTGGCTTTAAACCAAACTATTCATTTGCCTACGTTTTTTGCAGATCCTCAAAATAAAGGGGAAAAGATATTGCACACTTTAGATGTACACAGGCAATTGCGTTATTATTTGAGCAGGACTAAGGATTTTAGGCAGTCTCAGCAGTTACTTGTTTCTTTTGCTTTGAGTTCA
The DNA here is from genome assembly GCF_019279795.1 of Protopterus annectens. Taxonomy (NCBI): domain Eukaryota; kingdom Metazoa; phylum Chordata; order Ceratodontiformes; family Protopteridae; genus Protopterus; species Protopterus annectens. Next base: position 124,047,154 of record NC_056749.1, read on the forward strand.
CAGGGCAAGCCTGTGTCAAAACAAACTATTTCTAGGTGGATTGGCTTTTGCATTGCATTTTGTTATTCCCATCATGGCAAGGAGATACCAGCTGGGATTAGGCCTCATTCCACTAGGGCTACTGCCACTTCAACAGCATTTCTAAGGGGGGTGGCAACTAAGGATATTCTGGAAGCAGCTACTTGGAGTTCAGTGCATACTTTCTCTAGGCACTATCACCTTCCTATATACTCTAAGACTAGGGCTGGTTTTGCCACAGCTGTTTTACAAGGCATGTTGTCAGCTCCTACTACTTTATAATTTGCCAGCCTCCCTTACCTCTGCTTTGGGATTCTACCCAATAGTCAGGACTGCAGCAATGGAAGACGAAGAACATAGTACAGTTTTGTACCTACCATAAATGTAGATGTTCGAGGATTCCATTGCTGCAGTCCAATACCCTCCCTCCTTCCCTCTGTGTTTAGGGGTGGTTGTGTAGGTGAGTTTACATGCTTATATTTTTATATACATATATTGTTGTATATATTATACATGTTTTTGGTGCAGGTTGTTTTGGGACTTGTCTTTTGGGTCTTCTGACATCTGGGGCAAGAAAAGACTGAGGATATGACGTCGGTCATGCGCATTAGTACCCTGACGTACTGACGTCAGTCTAATGCGCCCTGACCGACGTCAGCCTTATACTCTGGTATTCGGGCCGACTGGGACGCGGACTATACCCAATAGTCAGGACTGCAGCAATGGAATCCTCGAACATCTACATTTATGGTAGGTACAAAACTGTACTTTTTGGATGATCTTTACTCTGACTCCACTGTTACCCCTGATACCCTTCCTCCTGCCAAGCCTGACAGATACTATAGGGTCCCAGAAACACATTCTCATTTCTTTAGGGCCCATGCTGTTGATTTAGAAACAATTTCCCAGGGACCGAAAGGGGTTTCAGCTACCACCTCCAAAAATCCTTTGCCTTCCAACAGGGAAGCTAGGTCATTAGAGAGATGGGGGAAGAAGGTTTACACCTCCACTACTTTATCTATGAGAGCTCTCAGTTGTCTCTTTCATATGTTTCAATATCAGGATTACCTGTTAGATGATTTACAGAAAACATTGGCCTCTCCTGAACCTTTAGATAGGAAGTCTTTGCAGGAGGCTGTACTGCTCGACAGAGGCACAGCAAAATAATGGGTATAGTTCCCCATACTAAAGGGGTGGCGTAAGCCACAAAACTATGGGCTAGGCTTGTAAATGCCCTCTGGCAGATAGCCTAGTATGAACCTATGAACCTATAATTCTCAGCAAGTTAGCAATCACTTCCTTCAGTGTGGATATGATGCATTGGAAGCTTCATGTAGGGCAGCTATGACAGGGGCGGTCATTCGTAGACATGCATGGTTAAAAGAACAACCTCTACCAGATCATGTTAAGGCAAAACTTCTTGATGCACCCTTGGAAAAGAACAAGCTTTTTGGTGCTAATGCTAAAGATGTGTTAAAATCCATTGAGGAAAAAGCCAAGTCAGTTCAGACAGTCAAAGATTTCCTCCAGGTTCAGCCACCCAGATTCAGCAGGAATTGGCCTTCAAAAAACTGGTCCTTTCCTAATCCTGAAAGATTTCAAAGGGGCAAAAACAGGCGTGGCCGAGGAAGAGGACAATACAGAGGTTCCTACAGGGGACGACAATGGCAACCAGCAAACCAAAGAAGTGACACTGGTTTCTCCTGCCCCACAGGGACAATCTCAATGACTTTCCTCTACTTCCGCTGACCAAGGAGCAAACAGAAGCTCCTTTGGGCGGAAAATTATCTCTGTTTTCAGACAATTGGCACAGATTGACAAAGGACAAATGGATTTTGGACATTATAGACCAAGGTTACAGGTTCCACTTTCATACCTTGCCAAGAAAACAAGGCATGCCAAACCTACCACAAAGCCAGAGGGCAGAGGCTATCAAGCAAATTTCTCTGCTTGCTCAGATCAAAGCAATAGAAAAAGTTCCACAACAAGAACAAGGCCAGGGATTTTATTCAAGACTGTTCCTTGTTCCAAGAAAAGAAACTCAGTGGAGACCAATACTGGATTTGTCCGCATTAAACACTTTTCTCATCGTACCAAAGTTCAAAATGCTGACTCTACAGCAACTCCTTTCCATGCTGGGCAAGGGATCTTGGCTGATTACTCTGGACCTCAAGGAGGCATACCTGCATGTCCCTATCAGACACAGCTGCAGAAGATACCTCAGATTTCTTGCAGGGCCAGAGCATTATCAATTCTCAGCATTGCCATTTGGCTTATTTACTGCGCCCAGAGTATTCACGAAATGCCTGGCTTCAGTAATTGCTCATTGCAGGCTCCAGGGGATCCAGATTTACCCGTACCTGGACGACTGTCTCATACAAGCGGACGACAAACTGATTCTGACAAAAAACTTGAATTATGTCATACAATTGCTACAGGCTCTGGGATACACAGTCAACTTCCAAAAGTCAAGACTTCAGCCATCCCAGCAAATAACCTTCTTAGGAGCCAAACTAGACACAGCATCTCAAATGGCTTACCTGACAGAAGACAAGCAAAAGAAGTTAACTCATTATTTCAAAGGTTTGGCAAAGCTCACCCAGATGACTGCAAGGAGATTCCTGCAGGCCCTGGGTTACATGGCATCCTGCATTCTCCTGGTTCCATTAGCAAGACTACACATGAGAAAGCTTCAATGGTACCTAAAAAGCTTATGGTCTCAACACAGCAACAATCTAGAGACAACCATACCGCTCATTCCATGCCTACAAAAGGAATTTCTATGGTGGGCCTCGGTAAGCCAGGCAAATACAGGTATGTCTTTCAAAAAACCTCAGATAACACAGACCATGACCACAGACGCCTCAGACCTTGGATGGGGGGCGCACATGGAGGGCAGATGTATTCAAGGACAATGGTCTCCAAAGGAAACACATCTGCATATAAAACAAAAAGAAATGCTGGCAGTAATGCATGCCATCGAGGCCTTTCGACAACAACTGCAGCAAGGCCACCTGCTAATACGGACAGACAACACCACTGTGATGTGGTACATAAACAAGCAAGGGGGCACCCATTCCTACCCCCTTTGCAGACTGACAATGAATCTTTGGGAAAAATCACCGAGCCTAAACATACAGTTGCAATCCCAGTTTGTTCCAGGCAAAGACAATGTGCTGGCGGACAGCCTAAGCAGGAATTTCCTAGACCCCCACGAGTGGAGGTTACATCCAGAAATCTTCATACGACTCACCTCGACATGGGGCAGGCCAGAAGTAGACCTATTTGCTTCCCACCTCAATCATCATCTACAAAGGTTCTATTCAAGGACATATCATCCACAAGCATGGAAAATAGATGCTCTCTCATTCAACTGGAACTTCCTAAAAATCTATGCATTCCCACCTCTGCCACTGATGACCACAGTATTACTAAAGATCAAAGCAGAGAAGCCCAAGGGGATCCTAATAGCTCCAGACTGGCCAAGACAACACTGGTACCCACTACTACGGAGCATATGTCACAACAAAAAGTGGGCCCTTCCCCAATGGCCCCAACTTCTGACTCAACACAACTTCAAGACAGTACATCCCAACATTCAGACGCTACAGCTAACAGCTTGGGAGATCCCATGAATAACCTCAATCTATCTCTCTCCAAGGAAGTTCAGCGGATACTAACAGAAGCCCGAAGACCATCCACCAGAAAGGTTTACTCAGCAAAATGGAAGAGATTCAGCATTTGGAATACCAGCAAGGGTCATGATGCATCATTATTGAACATCCCGCTCATTCTGGAATATTTGGCAGATGTGCTACAGAATGGTCTCTCATATTCTTCCATAAAAATACATGCTTCAGCTATTTCAGCTAGATACAACACTGATCCACCTGTGTTTTCACATCCTTTGTTAAGGCAATTCCTTAGGGGAATCAAGGATATAAATCCACCAAGAAAGGCTCCAGTACCAGCTTGGGACCTCAACTTTGTCCTAGAAAAACTGACTCTACCCCCCTTTGAGCCAGCAGCTTTTGTGGACTTACAATTTCTCTCATGGAAGACAGCTTTCCTGTTGGCAATTACCTCAGCAAGAAGGGTTTCGGAACTACAGGCCCTAATGGCAATACCACCGTTCATAACCTTTCACAGAGACAGGGTCTCCTTACGAACCAACCCTACCTTTCTGCCAAAAGTGGTATCTAGGGTTTCTTTAAATCAACCAATTCACCTGCCTACTTTCTTTCCCAATCCTGAGAACAAAGGGGAAAGACTGTTGCATACCTTGGACATTCACAGACAACTTCGCTACTACCTGGACAGAACCAAGACCAGTAGGAAGTCTGATCAGCTTTTTGTAGCTTACGCCCCTGGAGTACAAGGAAAAGCAATTTCCAAACAGACTATTTCAAAATGGATTGGACATTGCATCAGATTCTGTTATTCCTTCCATGGAAATAGTGTACCAGCCAATGTCAGACCACACTCCACCAGAGCTACAGCCACCTCTACAGCATTCTTAAGAGGGGTGCCTACAAAAGACATTCTAGAAGCTGCTACATGGAGCTCCGTGCATACATTCTCCAAACACTACAACCTCCCTTTATATTCCAGATCCAGAGCAGGCTTTGCTTCAGCAGTCCTGCAGGGATTGATAGCTACACCATCCTTTTCTTAGGGCATTCCTCCTCCCCCAGCTAAGCTATGGTGTTCAACCCATATGTTATGACTGCAGTTGCATTCTTGAAGGACATAGTACAGTTTTGTACCTACCATAAATGTAGATGTCCGATAGATATGCAACTGCAGTCGGGTTTTCCCTCCCTCCTTCCCCTCTATGCCTTGGGTCCACTACTCTCCCTGTTATCCTTAGCTGGGGTTATCTGTTATGGTGTATCTGTTTATTGCTTATATATTTGTCTGGAAACCTGTTTTTGTCTTCCAATTTGATTACAGCCTTCCTTGGAGGGCACCTGGCATCTGGGGCAAGAAACACTTAAGAAGATGGCGTCGGCTGATGCTTATGTACTCCAGCCGCTCTGACGTTGGAGAGAAATGCGACATCAGCCGATGTCGGACCCAGACTTTGGAATCCGGCCGACCGTGGGCTGCCTGAGGCAGGACAACCCATATGTTATGACTGCAGTTGCATATCTATCGGACATCTACATTTATGGTAGGTACAAAACTGTACTTTTGCTTCCCCCCAGAACTACCAGTTGGACAAATTCTGCACAAGGACTCCTCACAAACAAGCTTGGAAAGTAGATGCTCTGTCCTTCAGCTGGAAAAATCTTTCAGTTTATGCCTTTCCTCCTTTGCCTTTCCTCTCCAAAGTACTACTAAAGATCAAACAGGACAAACCTAGGATGATACTGATAGCACCAAACTGGCCATGCCAGCACTGATAACCCCTCTTGCGCAGTGTCACAGCTGGCCCCATGGCACCTGCCTCAGACCCCTACCCTGCTGTCACAGCAGGAGAGCTAGATTCTGCACCCCCAGCTTCAAACCCTGAACCTGGCAGCCTGGCTAATTACGTAATCTCTCCGTTACCATCCCTCAGTAAACAAGTGTTGGATGTCATTTTGGAGACAGAGACCTAGTACTAGAAAATCTTATGCTGAAAAATGGAAAAGATTCTGTGCCTGGAACCAAACTCAAGGGATGGCCACAGCTGTGCCCAGTTTACCTCAAATTCTTCAATACTTAACTGAGATGCTTCACAAGGGCCTTTCCTTTTCCTCCATCAAAATTCACTTCTCTGCCATTTCAGCTCATTACAACACAGTACCCACTCATCTTTTCTCACCCACTGCTCAAGCAGTTCCTCAGAGGGGCCAAAAACTTAACACCACCCAGGAGAGCCCCTAATCCAGCCTGGGACCTTAACTTTGTATTAGAAAAACTCACTATTTCCCCTTTTGAGCCAACTGCAACTGCAGAGTTAAAATTCCTTTCTTGGAAAACAGCTTTCCTTTTAGCAATCACTTCAGCAAGAAGGGTATCTGAATTACAGGTCCTTATGGCAGTGGAGCCTTTCATCATCTTTCATGCGGACAGGGTGTCCCTCAGGACCAATCAGTCTTTCATGCCCAAGGTGGTATCCAGTGTGGCTCTTAATTAGTCCGTTCATTTGCCAACCTTCTTTTCTAATCCACAGAACAAAGGGGAACAGTTACTGAACTCCTTAGATGTGCACAGACAACTTAGATTTTTCTTGGACAGGACTAAACCTCAAAGGAAATCTGAACAACTGCTGGTGGCATTTGCTGCAGGGGCAGATGGGAAGGCTATTTCAAAGCAAACCATTTCTAAATGGATAGGCCATTGCATGTATATCTGCTGTAAGCACCATGGAAAACCTATCCCACAGGGGATTAGACCCCATTCAACCAGGGCTGCATGTACCTCTACAGCCTTACTTAGAGGTGTCCCTACCAGAGACGATCTTAGAAGCTGCTACTTGGAGTTCTGTACATACTTTTACCAAGCTTTACCATTTGCCAGTTTTCTCTAAATCCAGAGCTGGCTTTGCCACTGCAGTTTTGCAGGGCCTTATACTTGGTCCTAATTCTCTCTAAATTCCTCCTCCCATCCTTAGCTTTGGGAATCTACCAAAATGTGATGACTGTAACAATGAAACAAGAAGAACATAGTACAGTTGTGTACACTTACCATAAATGTAGATGTTCGAGTGTATTCACAATTACAGTCCTGGTTACCCTCCTTCCAGCCCCCTGACTTCTTTTGGCTATACTTCTATTCCACTTTACTATACTTAAAAGCTTTTTGGTGTATTTGCTTTTTTGTTGGAAGTATAACCTTATAAATATATATTTAATTGCTTCCCATTAAGGGGGGCACCTGACATCTGGGGCAAGAAAAACTGATGTAATGGCATCGGCTGTGTGCTTTATACCCCTGACGTCACGGAAGATGAGACAGCAACCGACGCAGGACTCAAGACTTTGATAATCAGGCCGACTGAGGGCTACTGCAGGCATATAACCCAAATGTGATGACTGCAACATTGAATACACTCTAACATCTACATGTATGGTATGTGTACACAATTGTACTTTACAGATGGAGCTGTCATAATCACCAGTATATGTAGGATGCCACATGAGTACACTGTCTTGCAAAGCAAGTATTCCTTAAAATAGGATTGCCTTTGTCTACCTCAGTGTAAAGATATAATATTGCCACCTACTGTAACAGCAATAGTGTGTTTCAGACTGTTGGGTCTTGTGACATCGTCAATTTTGTTGAGCCTTTTGCCAGAGTTTGCATGACAGTTCTTAGACCTTTTTGTGGGGGCTGACTCTAGAAACAAATGTTTTGTACTTAACATGATGGCAGCTCAGTAAAAAGAAGATCCATCTTATATAACCAGTAGGACTGATGCTACCGGCATCACGATTGCTCAGCAGATAAATCTCCTAGGCTGTCCATAATCTCCTCCATTAATATTGTATATAACCTAATAAGTCTTATCCATCCCATGCCTCTGTTTAACAAGCCTCATCCCCTTTTCCTCTACTCAGAATTGTCAAACACACTGGTTTTCATTATTGTTTATAAATACAGACTTGCTATCAGCTCATAGTGAGAAAATAATTAGACCTACTAGCTTCAACTCTTGTTTTGTAACCAATATAAACATATAGTGGGAGGGGGTTAGTAGCTAGTCTTCTGACAGCTTAGAGGAACACCTAAGTTATGTTGTGTTCTTCATATGTTCATTGCTGCAATGGTATTGCATATGAGAAGTTTACCAAAACATTGTTTGTGGAGAGAGGCGAAAAGCAGTGCTAAGAATATGCCAACAAGATATACCTATCAATATGTTGAAACAAGGAGTGGAAGATGTAAAGGTGTTGCCCTTAATGCAAGGAGCCTAAGCAAGAAACTCCACTCCCTACTAGCCCCACCCTCTCACTGGAGTAGACGTCTGTGTAATGACTGAGACTTTGTATAAAATGTTGGCGAGTACTTTTTGACTGTGCAGAGCTACACTATCTTCCGCACTTCCAGACCAGCCACTGTGCAGTAGGGTGGAAGAGGGTCGATGAGTGTTCTTCATTCAGAAGACACTCCCTACAAGGCTGGTTAAGCTGCATGATGCACTAGAGCTTTTTTATGTCCAAATCACGATCAGAAAGATCCCGTAACACATATCGACTGGCTATAGATCTATCTGTCTGTCCCAGGAAAGCCACAGTATCCATCTAGAAGAACTAGAGTCACCCAGTACCATTTTCATAGGTGATCCAAACTGTCCAAACTGTCCAACTTTAGACTGGGAAACCTGTACCATCACTTGCACACAAGCATGGAGATTCTTGGACTTTCTCAATACAGACATCCAGGAACAACTAGTCAGTGTACCCACTTGGGGGAATAACCTTACGACCTTGTCTTTACATTTAAAGTTGGGGCATCTTGTACTCTTCCTTGCATATTTTTGTCATTTGTTAAGTCTGGCCATAAAGCCATCTCTTTCAAAGTAAAATTCAATCCAGGGACCACTTCTGCTCCTGGTACCTTTAAAATTCTCCAGGTCAAACTACCTACTCCTAAGTGATACATTGGGGAGCTTCAAATCCCCACCAGACCCAGGTAATGCTACTGAATATGTGGGAACGTACACCACTAAAACTATGCCAGCATGTAAACAACTGCATAGATGAAGCTTTACCTGGTAAAAACAAGTGACGAGCATACCACAGAAACATCTTCCCACCCCCACCCCCACCCCAGTGGAGCTTAAACACCAACAAGCTTTACAGTAAAAGGAAGAGATTACTGGCTGAAAGATAGAAGGGAAATACACTAAATGATACAGCCCCTGTCATTAAATTAAACAAGCTACTCAGATGCTTAATTTAAATCTACCAAAGAGAAATTCATGATGAAAATAGCCACCCAAGCAAAGAACAGTCATAATGTCTTTTTTAGTTTTGTCAGTAATCTCAAAGAGTACAAAGCAACAATGCACTGAGCTGATTGTAAACCGTGTTGGCCACACAGAAGCTGAAGATACAGTTAACCTACTGGCTGATAAATTCAGCTTACCCCCCCCCCCCCCCAAAATCTCAGATGAAAAAAATCTGAAACTGGCTCGCCACCAGCAATCACACAAGACAAAGTCCTGAAAGCACTGTCAGAAGTAAAAAATACTTTTGTCAGCGGATCCAGGATGCATATTGAATAGTGTGAAGCATGACTTAGCCACATTACTAACAGCAGTGTTCAACCTTAGCCCCATATGGCTTTTGTACCATGTGAATGAAAAACAGTAGCAATTATTCCCCCTGTATAAGGGAGGACCTGCCATGGACCCAGGCAAATACAGATCTGTAAGCCTGACCAGCCTCATATCCAGTGCCATGGAAAGAATTGTCATGTAATTAAAAGAAAGACAGAGAGAATGTCCAAACACTGGACCAGTCTCAGAGGCATGTCATGCTTACTCAGTTGATTTTTTTTTTTTTTTTTTTTTTTTAGAAAACATCACTAAAGCAATAGATGAAGGTAAAATGTACACACTGCCTACCACGACCTGGCCAAGGCATAATAGAGAAAGCTTAATCCAACAAGAGTAAATCCCTTCATCATCCACTGGAGTGACAGCTGGCTCACATACAGGGAGCAGAAAATCAAAACAGAGTAAGTTATTTCCACAAAAAGACCAGTTACCAGTGAAGTCCCCCATGGTTTGGTGTTGGGACCTCCTTGTGTTCAGCATCTACTTCACAGAAGTAAAAGCATATACAAAGCGGATGTGGCTAACTAAGTTTGCAGATGACTGCAAGCTGGAGCAATGATCAGATCCCCTCATCCTACAGGAAGTCTTGTCCCAAGCAAATAACTGTTGCCAGACTCCTGGATTAAAGCTGTATGCCAAATAATTAATTATAGTATCCTTTGAAAAGTCTAATCCACCAAGGAAGTACCACATTGACAACATACCCCTGAAGGTTGACTCAGTAGTTTGGGATTTGGGAACCTGTATGTACAGTGACCTAACTTTTGACCAGCATATGTCCACTGTGGTAAGGAAGTCCTTTTCCTATATTGCACAGCTCATAAACAAAGAGCTTGGTTTTAAATCTAGGGATGTTGCTGTCCCCCTTTACTCATCTGTTATTAGGCCAATACTAGAGTATAATTCAATGCATCTGTCCTCGAACATGCAACATCTGGAATTCCCAAAGGGATAGAAGGCTTTAACAATATGTCCTAAATGGTCCTCCTGAAAGTCCTGTCCCAGTGTTTGGTCTCTTACAGATTGTGAACAGTTAATGTGTGTCTAGCATACAACTCCTCCTGTGACCCATTACTGATGGACTTCACTTCTGATATCAGAAATACTCTATCCAAGGACGTAAACTGCTTCTGCAGCCGTAACAGAAAGGTTTGTAGGGACATATATGTCTTGCAAGGGGGATACCACTGCTCTGGAACAGACTTCTCATCCCGATAAAACAAAACTCATCCCTGACCACTTTCAGCTTGGATCAGCAGATGAAAAATAAGAAATTTACATCAGGGCTTCCTCAGTACTACAGATGGATAGAGACCGCTTCTAAATGCCTTATTCCAATTTGTGGCTCCCGTCCAAATATTTGTTTTGATCTAGTAGTTATCATTGCATGTAGATCTTGCAAAGTGTTGGCTGAATCTTATGTATCAAATGGAGTAATTGTCTAGGCTTGAAATGTACTGCAAGGGCTTGAACCTGTAAGAACATAATTGCTCCCCTTCTGCCACATCTGTAATTAGGATTCAGGTGCCTGTGCCAAATACTGCCCCTTTTTTGATTGAATGTTGAGCTTATGTTAAGAAAAAGTGTGAGTGAAGGACCATGCATCAGCCTTGCAAATGTGCAGATATTTTTCCAGCCAGACTCTGGCCTCTGCCAGGAACATCTCAGAATTCTAGTTTTTACTGCCTGTCCTATTTTAATGAGGTTAGACTTCATATGAGGAAGATTCACTGGTATGTCAAATCATTTTGGACTCTGCACCAGTGCCCCCTCTCATTTCAAATCCTGGTGGTGTGGGTTGCGAAAAGGAAGTTACTATGGTGGGGAAATCAATATTCTCTCAAACCAGGTCTTCCTTTCTCCCTTCCAGCCCCTACTGTGTCTGCAACCACATCAAACTTAGCTGGGGAGCCATGCCAAGGGGAGTGAAAGTACAGGGCCTCTGGAACAAACAAGACTAGTTTAAACTGAAAGTAAGAGAGAAGATGGCTCCAGTAAATTCTGTCAAGTTTGCGAACTATTTCAGATCCTCTACTAGTAATCCCAGACAACATCACAGTGATGTGGAATGTAAAGAAATGGGAAAAACAGGTCCATGTTGTTCATTCTGTGCACCCTGGATACCTTCATTCCATCAGAGCAAAATATTGTTGCAGACAAGCTGAGCAGAACCAAGACAGACCCTCATGAATGGAAGGTGAACCAGGGGGTGGGGGGTTCTTCCAGCAATTGCTCTATCTTTGGGGAACTCCTAAAGTATATCTTTTTGCCTCAGGACACTACAGACAGTTAAAGGAATTCTGCTCTAGGACTCCTTGCAGTCAGTCCTGGAAGGTGGATTCCTTTTCATTCCCAATGACAAAGATGTTCCTGACTTACAAAGATACAGAAGGGCTTCCCAAAGATAATTGTGGTTACTCCCTTTGGTCCAAACAGCAGTGGCTCTCCTTTCTTTTGAAAATTGGCAAGGGCAGTTACTGTAAACTTCCTCACAGAATGAACTTACACATTTGAGGACATGCAGCTGGTATTAAAGGAGGTAAAGATACCATCTGTTGTTGTCAGTCTTCATGCAATCCTTGACTGTGGGCTCAGTTCCGAGCCCTGGAACTGACTCGGACGTTTACTTCAGCTTGCACTTTCCAAACTCTCAAGCTAGGCTCTACCTGTAATGCTTCTCTCTAAATTACCTCTGATCTCATTTGCCGTTTTGTGTGTCCGACATGACCAACCTCTCTCAAGCTTTGGCAGTTATTCAAGTGAGTTTTTTTTTCTCTGAATTTCACTGATTTTCTATAAAACCTTTCTCTTAAATAGTTACCTAGATATGTTAATCTTTCTACCTTCTCCTCTCACTTTCCTTCTGTGCGTGCATGTGTGATCTTTTACCCCTTTCGTCTACCATTAGGTAGATTTCTCTACATATCATTGCTGGTACTGTCTTTTTTACCTGTTTATTTATTTTTTGGCTACCATAGTTTGTACCCTTTTCTCTCTCCCCTCTATCTACTAAAAAAAAAAAAAAAAAAACTTGATGTTCCCTCTTGGAAGTACATGCATGTGCTTTTATCAGCATTAAACCTTCTATTTTGCCTTGCCTAATAAACCTAAGGGCACTTCTGGCTTTAAGAGGTGCCAGAAGTGCGACAAGAAGATGCCCAATTCAGATGGGCATGTCTGGTGTGTGTATTGCCTAGGCGCTGTACACCTCCAGGAAAACTGCTCCATTTGTTATGGTTTCTTCTCCAGGACTTTAACTGAGCAGAGAAACTAGCTAATTTCGAAGGTTTATTCAAAGGGGACTTTGAAGAGGCCATATCTGGTCTAAGACAGAAGCCAGCTCGTCATTCTCTTCTTCCTGCTCTTCTAAACCAAAGAAACGCTCACATTTGTTTCCAAACAGTTCCTCAGAAACCCCTGAAAAGTTATCTAAACAGCCTATGGTGTCGACGGTTCCCTCGGCACTGGTAGGCAAGACAGACTCTGCACCTACCACTACATCATACATCACAACTGCTGCCTCTGCACCAGAAGTTTTGTCGGTACTGAAGCAGACCACTTTGATATAGATACCAAGAACAAAGTACTCTCCTTCGGTCGATCCCTTTTCAGACTGACCACCTAGGCCATTCGTGGAACTGAGACCACCTAGGTCTCCTCCATTGTCCTGATCCACTAAGAGCTTCTCAGAATTGGACATTGTGAGGCTGGTGGACCAGCTCTTGATGGCGAGGGGATTACCTTCATCTTCGATTCCCAGCCAAATTGGCACAGGGACCTGTCCTTCTTTGACACAGTCTCATCTTATTCCTCCAACTCCAGTTGAGTTCTTAGAGCCCCTGGCACCAACCTACTTGGCTCCAACTGTCTTAGTTCTGGTAATGGCCTCTTCTCTGGAACTGAGAATTGCTTTGAGCTCTTCCCAGTTTTCAGAACCAGAGGTCTCCCGGGGTCGAGACTTTGTCGCTGGTTCCGAGGCACAAGGTTCGACTTCCATTTTATTGGAACTGTCCATGCCCCTCAGTGCGTCGGCTTTCATTGGCTTGACCCAGGCTTCTGCTTCGGGGGCTGCCCCGATGGTGCGGTGTGGGACCATGGTTCCAAAAGGAATCTATTAATGTTCCAGGCTCTCATCCCTCAAAGGGGGGGGGGGCTTTCAAATCATGGAGAAGGCCTTGTCCATTGTGGACTCCCAGTCCTTGCCACCCCTGTCAGGCCAAACTTCTGGTTCCCCTCAACTAGAGCTACGGTCAGCCTCATCCTTGGGATAGAGGGGACAAAATCCCAAGAAAAGACCCACCTTAGTGGATGTTCTTTGTGTTTCACTGTTGCAGTCATTACATTTGGGTTATCCTGCTGGGAGGTTGCCCTCAGTCGGCCTGCATTCCAAAGTCTTGGGTCCTGCGTCGGTTGCTGTCACCTCTTCCCTGACATCAGGTCGTCAGGGGTATAAAAGATGCAGCTGACGCCATTTTCTTAAGTCTTTCTTGCCGCATGGTGCCCGAAGCAGTTCCAAGTGCCGGTCGGCCAACTCCTGAGATTTTCATGTTAGAGTTTCAGATCCGAAGTCTTCATTAAAAGCCAAGTACCCCGTTGAGGAAACTTTTTTCTTGCTCCAGACCGATGTCAGAGAAAGTTAATAATTGTATTTCTTGTGGGAAGTAAATACCTCATAAGGACTTTCATTCTTACTGTATTCCTTGCCTAGGCCCTGACCACAACGTTTCTAGTTGTAGGTTTTGTGCTAGATGTAACCAACGCACTATTAAGCGTTGGTACAATTTTGCATTAAGCTATTTTGGATGAAGATTTAATTATACAATGTCGTCGGATAGCCATCCGACTACTGGAGTTCACAAAAAACGCAAAGAAAAAGAAAGACAGGCAACCGAGGTCCAAAACAGACGAAGCTTCTAAGCAAGTCGCCAGATCGCTGTTTCTCAGTGAGGCATTTTCGCAGCCCCTGACGCCTGCTACTTTAGAGTCGTAGGCCGCTACCGACTCCCACTTGGAGTCGGCCAGGTCGCTGGAAACTCAAGGTATTGGAGCCTCGGAGATTATTCCCTCAGATGGGTCCGGAGCCGCTGAGCAGGCATCGGCTTCTGAGGGTGTATTCAGACCTAAACAATTATATATTAAACCGACTTCAAAGGCAAAGACTAAAACACCTTTAAAGGCAAAGAAACGAGTTCACCAGCCACATGGACAGGCCTCCATGCCCAAAAAACAGATGCTCAAAATGGCCAAAGACTTAATTACCTTGATCAGGGGTTCCCATCCCCCTCCTGATAAGAGGCCTAGGCAAGAGACAGACTATGAATCTTCAGATCAGGTTTCCATTTCTTCTGATCAGGAATATTCTCTTCCCCCCATGAGGATTCTGATGCTGAAGAATCAATTCCTTCAGCTTCTCCTCCTGAGGACTACTCTTTTGGGGAAACCTTGCATACCGTGAGGGAGCACTTCCACTGGGAGAGCCAGGATTTTTCAGAATCTAAGAAGAGGCTCAGAGACTTCCTTTTACTACCTCAACACAGGCCTCTAGGTATTCTACCTGTGTAAGACATTGTAGATGATGTGTTCTCAGAGTGTGGTCTGACCCCTGACTCCTTACCTCCAGTTCCTGTTAAGCCGTACAGATACTACAGGGTCCCTGACTCTCATAAATTCCTTTTCAAAAACCCTACTGCAGACCCAGAAACTATTTCTCAGGGTCCCAAAGGGGTCAAGGCTTCCACTGCAAAAAACCCTACCCCCTCTGACAGGGATTCTAGGGCACTGGATAGATGGGGAAAAAAGATTTACACATCTGCTACCTTAGCTATAAGGGCCTTAAATTGCCAGTTTCATATGCTCAAATATCAGCAATATATCATGACATTGCTTAAACAGAAAATGATGGTAAATTCTAATTGTGCAGAAAACAAAGAATTGCAGGATTTATTGCATGCAGCAGAACAAGTTGGAAAGCATACTTTGCAATGTGGTTTTGATTCTCTGGAGGCCTCCTGCAGGGCAGCTGTTGTGGGTTCTGTCATTAGGAGGCATGCTTGGTTAAAGGAACAAAATCTGCCTGATCATGTTAAATTATTAGATGCTCCATTACAACATGATACCTTTTTGGTGTTGGCAGAAGAGGTGTTAAAGAAAATGGAGGACAAAGCTAAATCTATGCAAACTGTCAAGGATTTCTTACAGGTACAGCCACCTAGATTTAGCAGACACTGGCCTAAAAACAATTGGTCCTTTCCTGCCTCAGACAGACCTCAAAGGGGCAGATCCAGACGCCCTAGAGGCAGAGCACAGCCGCAAGGTTCCTACAGGTCTAAGCAATGGGGTGCTTCTACCTCCAAAGGTGGAGAAGACAAATCTCAACCATACAGAAAACAGTCCCAATGACTTCCCCCTGCCTGCACCAAGCACTTACCTTCTGGCAGCACCCCTAGGGGGAAAACTAGCACTTTTTTCTCAAAATTGGCACATTATAACCCAGGACAAATGGGTTCTGGACATAGTGTCACAAGGCTACAAGTTTCACTTCCATACCCTGCCAAGGGCAAACGGTTGGCCAGACCTGCCAAAAAAACAATGGGCAGAGGCTCAAATACAAATCGAAGCTCTCATGGACATGAGGGCTATTCAGCAAGTGCCACAGCCAGAGCAGGGACAAAGATTTTACTCAAGACTGTTCTTGGTGCCCAGAAAGGGCAAAGCATGGAGACCAATACTGGACCTATCTATTCTAAACACTTTCCTGGATATACCAAAATTCAAGATGTTGACCTTGAAGCAGCTTCTGCCCATGCTGGGCAGCAAAAGGCTTGGCTCGTGACTTTGGACCTAAAAGAGGCATACCTGCATGTCCCAATCAGACAGTCATGCAGAATATACCTCAGATTCAAGGCTGGCTCAAAGCATTACCGATTTTCTGCACTGCCCTTTGGCTTACCTACTGCGCCCAGGGTCTTCACAAAGTGCCTGGCACCAGTAATTGCTTACTGCAGACAAAGAGGAATACAAATGTATCCTTGCTTGGACGACTGCTTCATACAAGCAGAGAACAAGGATATTCTACTACAGCATCTGACTTTGTAAAAAGACTTTTAACATGCCTAAGGTACACAGTCAACAAAAAGAAATCAAAACTAGTACCCTCTCAATTATAATATTCCTGGGTGCAAGCTTAAATACAACTGCCCAGATGGCTTATCTCACTCCAGACAAACAAAGGTAACTGACTACCTATTTCAAGGAAATGGCAACAAAGGCCCAGTTATCTGCAAGAAAAATTCTTCAGGCTTTGGGCTTCATGGCATCCTGCATCTTACTAATTCCATATGCAAGACTGCATATGAGGAAAATTTAGTGGTACCTAAAAAGTGTCTGGACACAACATTGGCACAGCCTGGAAACAATGATTACTCTCATTCCCTGTCTGCACCAGGAGTTTCGATGGTGAGCAAAGGCTTGTCACCAAAACAAGTGACAGCCATTCTCACTACACCCAGCCAAGCAGAACCTAACGACGGATGCATCAGATTATGCCTGGGGGGCACACATGGCAGGAAGAGGCATTCAGGGCACCTGGTCCACAAACCAAAATCATCAACATATCAGTCAAAAAGAGATGCTATCTGTTCAAAATGCCCTGACAGCCTTCAGGTACCTACTTCACCTGGGACAACTACTGATAAAGACAGACAACACCACGGTTATGTGGTACATAAACAAGCCCCTTTGCAGACTACCCATGGCTTTATGGGACACAGCATTGACTTACCAAGTTCATCTGCAGGCACAATTCCTGCCAGGAAAGGAAAATACTCTGGCAGACGAACTAAGCAGAAACCTCATGGATCCCCATGAGTGGCACCTGGATCCACAAGACTTCAGTATGATAACAAAGAAATGGGGACGCCCGGACATAGATCTATTTGCCTCCCCTCACAACAACCAACTAAAAAGATTCTACACATGGACTTATCACAGACCAGCTTGGAAAGTGGATGCCTTATCTTTCAACTGGGCAAACCTATCAGTATATGCCTTTCCTCCACTGCCTCTCCTCCCCAAGGTACTCCTAAAGGTCAGACAGGAGAAAACAAAAATTATTCTGATTGCCCCAGACTGGCTGCGCCAGTACACTGGTATCCGAGCTTAAGGAACTTATCCCAATGCCCAGCCTGGACTTTACCTCAAATACCTAATCTACTGTCTCAGCAAAAGAATCAAGATTCTGCACAGCCAACTCAGGACCCTAAACCTGGCAGCATGGCGGATAATGTAGCCATACAAACCACACCTCTCAGTAAAGCTGTGATGGATGTCATTTTAGAAGCCAGAAGGCCTCGTGCTAGAAAATCCTATGCTGGGAAATGGAAGAGATTTTGTGCTTGGAACCAAGCTCAAGGAACTGATACAGCTGTCCCAAATATTCCCCAGATTTTGCAATACTTAACTGAGATGCTGGACAAAGCCCTATCTTTTTCATCAATTAAAATCCATGCCTCTGCCATTTCGGCTCATTACAATACAGAACCACCACTCTTTTCTCATCCTTTATTAAGGCAGTACCTGAGAGGAGCCAAAAACTTAAGACCTCCAAGGAGAACGCCAATACCTGCATGGGACCTCAATTATGTCTTGGAAAAACTCACCTTCCCTCCTTTTGAGCCAGCTGCTACTGCAGATGTAAAGTTGTTATCTTGGAAAACAGCTCTGCTCCTAGCAATAACTTCTGCATGATGAGTTTCAGAGCTACAGGCTCTCATGGCTGTGGAACCCTTTTATCATTTTTTATCCAGACAGGGACTCTCTGAGAACAAACCCTAAATTTATGCCTAAGGTGGTATCCAGTGTAGCCCTTAACCAAACTATTCATTTGCCAACTTTTTGTCCAAATCCACAGAACAAAGGGGAGAAAATTCTGCATTCTTTGGACGTACACAGACAACTTAGATTCTACTTGGACAAAACTAAAGTTTTCAGAAAGACAGAACAATTACTAATGGCATATGCCGCAGCATCACAAGGAAAGGCTATCTCCAAGCAGACTGTTTCAAAGTGGGTAGGTCACTGCATTCGTTTCTGCTACTCCCAGCATGGCAAACCAGTGCCTAAGAGCATTAGGCCACATTCATTCAGAGCTGCAGCCACTTCTGCAGCCTTTCTCAGGGGAGTACCAACCAAAGACATTTTAGAGGCTGCTACGTGAAGTTCATTGCATACCTTTACAAAACATTACAATCTGCCTCTTTACTCTAAATCCAGGGCAGTCTTTGCCACTGCAGTTCTGCAGGACCTCATAGCCGCTCCTAATGCTGTTTAGCTCCAGCCCCCCAACCATAGCTTTGGGATTCAACCCAAATGTAATGACTGCAACAGTGAAACACGAAGAACATAGTACAGTTGTGTACACTTACCATAAATGTAGATGTTCGAGTGTATTCACTGTTGCAGTCCAGGTTACCCACCCACCATCCCCCTTATTTTTGCTGGAACTTATCTTTACTTCTGTAATCTATACAACTTAGGTGGTGTATTTGCTTATAGATGAAGGTAAAGCTTATTTTGGTTCATGTAGGTTTTATTTACATATTTTTAGCCTACCCTTTTGGGGGCAACCGACATCTGGGGCAAAGAAAACTGAAGAAAATGGCATCAGCTGCATCTTTTATACCCTTGACGACCTGACGTCAGGGAAGAGGCGACAGCAACCGACGCAGGACCCAAGACTTTGGAATTCAGGCCGACTGAGGGCAACCTGCCAGCAGGATAACCCAAATGTAATGACTGCAACAGTGAATACACTGTAACATCTACATTTATGGTAAGTGTACACAACTGTATATTTCGTCTTTGGATACTTCCCCGGAACATCCCCTAGGGGAAGTACATGCGAAGCAGTGCAAGAGGAAGCTCGTAGACTCCCAGTAGGAGTCCTTCAATGAGGATATCAATTTTGATGAGGGGGAAGGTTCCCCAAGGTTGCCCCCTGATGATGATTCCTGTGGGGACATCCTGGAAATCCTGAAACAGAGGAGTGACTGGTCTTCCCTCTAGCCTTCTTCAGAGGAGTCTGTATACCTGAAGCTTTTCATGCCCAACCCTCTACTTCTTGGATCTCTCCACCCACTGACAAGCTCATTAATTTGATCACGCAGTAGGCCTGGAAGATTCCTGACAGCATCGAAGTTAAGGGAATCCACATAAATACCATGGTGATATTGGCAGCCACCACAAAGAAGGCACTTGCAGAGGAAAGTCCTGTTATACATCCTCATAACAAGGAGTCCAGGACTGTGAATAGGTTCAGGAAGCATGTTTATGCTTCATCGACCTTCACTCTCAGGTCTTTGAACTACATAGCACACTTAACCAGGCTTCAGAGAGATCTGATCAACGAGCTGTCAGATACTCTTGCAGGGGCAGTAGCTAAAGAGGTACTTGACAAAGTTGCCTCTCAGCTCACCACCCTCGAAGCAATCTACAACTCTTCCATGGGGCTAATTGCCCACGCAGCAGAAGGGAGGACAAGAGCAGCAGATTCAGGCATAGCCATTAGGAGACATGCCAGGATGCCCCTGTGTGACTTTGTGGAGCCATTTAAATCTTCATTCATCAATGCCCTGTTTGACGGAACATCCCTCTTTGGACTAAAGTAAAAGGGCACACTGACCAGATGCAGGAAAGATGAAAAGACTCTTTCTGCTGTTGGCATAAGCATCTCCACTCCTCAATGCCCCTGCTGCAGGAACCAGAAAAGTGGGGGGGCTGTGGTTAAAAACGTCCCAAGGGCCTTTCCAGGACTCGCATGGCAAGGACTACCCCATGGTATAGGGGGAAATAACAATGGAAGACGCTGTCCTAGAGCAGAGGTGGCCCGCAGAACCAGGGGTCCAGAGATTCTTTCTCTGATAACTCCTATTAGCTCTTCTGAATGGAGGCCTGATTGTCTTCCTCTGTAGGCAGTCGGGGGACTATTATCCATGCACCACCAATCTGCCTGGCTGCAGATAACATAAGACAAATGGATGCAGGGAATCATTTCCAGAGGTTACGTTATTCCCCTTACCTCAATTCCAAAAATGCAAAAAGACTCCCGGATGTTCCACCCAGTCACAGGGAAGCAGCAGATGTACAAATTCAAAAACTGCTCAAAAAACGTCATCCAGAAAGTCCCACCAGACCAAAGAGTTATCTGGGTTTTACTTAAGATTCTTTTTATTGCTCAAAAGACAGGGGACTGGAGACACATTTTGGATCTCACCCAATTCAACTAGACAGTTCAGCAAACCAAATTCTAGATGGTGTCTGTACAGTCACTACTTCCATTTTTGGAAAAAGATGATTGGATATGCCCTGTAGATCTTCAGGATGTGTATTACCATATCAAAATGAACAAACGCTCCAGGCGATTGTTGCACTTCTGGCGGGGAGCCAGTCTTTTCTAGTTCAGAGCACTGCCCTTTGGTCTCACCACAGCTCCCAGGGTGTTTACCAAATGCATGGCAGTGGTAGTAGTTCATCTCTGACTGCGGGAATTTCATTTTTTTATCTTGATGACTGGCTCCTTATAGCTACCACCAGGCATCAACTAGAACAGGCAAGAGATTACGCCCTGCATCTTTGCACTTCTTTAAGCATTTCAGTAAATTACGAAAAGGCAAATCTGCAACCTACACAGCAGGTGAAATTTATCCGAGTTCTGTTAAATACAGTTCCAGGAATTGCTTCACTCCCAGTAGAAAGGCTGCAAAAGATCAGATCACAAGTAAACCATATTATTCAGAACAGAAGTATTCCAGCCGGACTCCTCCTACAGGCGCTAGACTTGATGGCAGCCTCAGTTACTCTAGTTCCCTTGGCCAGATATCACATGCAACTTGTTTAATGGTTTCTGGGCTCCCAATGGTCATTAATGAATCAGCCAGTGATGCATCACAACTTGATCACCAGCTGGTGCAAACAAGACCTGTCGTGATGGCTTCATTCCACCAAGATCCTTTTGGGCCGTCCTTTTATCCTACCAAAGCCCCAAGCCATAGTGACTACAGATGCTTCCCAGATAGGGTGGGGAGGGCATTATCTGGGAAGGACAGTCCAAGGTGCTTGGTCTCAAGTGGAGGCCAATTTGCACATAATTTTCTAGCGATGAGGTCGGTGCTCTTAGCATTGCAAGCATTTCAGGATGCCCTTCTACTAGGAACAGTGTCATTTCAGATGGGCAACATGTCAGTAGTCTGGTACATCAACAAAGGAGAAACCCAATCTTACCTACTTTGTGGAGAAGCCGTCAGAGTTTGGTAATGGGTGTTTTTTTTCCAGCTGCTTTCTCATGGCATTGCATATTCTGGGGAGTTCCAATTGTGATAGCGGACAAGCTAAGCAGAGCTATTATGATGCCACACCAGTGGTCTCTCAATCCTATGGTGCCGGAAAGGATCTTCTGTCACTGGGGCCAGCCTTGCTGCTATCTATTTGCATCCCCTCTGAACAACAAGTGCAACAGTTACTTTGCCCTGTTCTCCCCTCCGGAGGAGTCACCGAGAGACGCTGTTCTCCATGATTGGCCCCCCGGTCTTCTGTACACTTTTCCTGCACCTCCCCTAATATCTCAGTTTCTAAAGAAAGCCAAGAGGTCAAAGAACACAGTAATCCTTATTACCCTGTTCTGGCCTTGACAAGTTTGGTTTCCCTTCATTTGGCCTGTTGTCCATGATTGGCCCCCCGGTCTTCTGTACACTTTTCCTGCACCTCCCCTAATATCTCAGTTTCTAAAGAAAGCCAAGAGGTCAAAGAACACAGTAATCCTTATTACCCTGTTCTGGCCTTGACAAGTTTGGTTTCCCTTCATTTGGCCTCATCTGGAAACCTTGGATTCTGGACCCAGCTCCAGATCTGTTATCTCATGCAGAAGGAATGGTTCATCCGAATCTTCAACATCTCAAGCTCACTGCATGGTTCCTCCAATACCAGTGATTGCCAGGCATTCTTCATTTTTCCTCTCCCATCCGTCATATCATTTTGGCCCATCACAAACCTTCTGCTAGGAAACTCTACCAGGGGGAAATGGGAAAAATTTGCTAGATGGACTCTTAACAATGATCTGGATCCGTGTACAGTCCCTGTGCATAAAGTATTGGATTTTGTGTCTGAACTTTATCAAACTGGATCTTCAGCCTCTACCATTCGTGTCCATCTAGCCATGATATCTAATTGCCGTACTGGTTGTGATGGATGTTCTTCATGTTTGACTGCTGCAGTCATCACACTTTGGTTATACTGTCAGGGGTAGCCCTCAGTCGGCCCAAATACCAGAGGGTTAGTATTTCTGTTGCAGTTGCTGTAGCTCCAGGACTGACGTCAGTGGTATAAAATCAGGCAGCCGACGCCATTACATCAGTCTTTCTTGCCGTGAAGCCTAAAGCAGAAGCAGTTCGCATGAGTGCCGGTCGGCCGCTACCTGAGTTTTCGTTTCTGAATTGAAGTTGAAGTCTTCTAATGCTAAGTAACCTCATTGGGGATCCTTTTTTCTTCCTCTAACTGATGTCAGAAAAGCTTGACAATTGTCTCGCCTGTGGAAAGCAAATAACACACCCTGATTTCGATTCTTACTGCGTCACCTGTTTAGGCCCAGACCACGATGTACCTCACTGCCAGTTTTGTGCTTTGTTCAATACCTGAACTATTCGTCGTCAGGCCCTTTTTGTAGCTAAATACATTAGATGTTCTTAATGTTTCACTGTTGCAGTCATTACATTTCGGTAATCTGTTTGCAGGTTGCCCTCAGTCAGCCTGATTAACAAAGTCTTGGGTCCTGCATCGGTTGCTGTCCCTTCTTCCATGACGTCAGGTCGCCAGGGGTATAAAACATGCAGCCGACACCATTACATCATCAGTCTTTCTTGCCGTGCGGTGCCCAAAGCAGAAGCAGTTTGCAAGTGCCGGTCGGCCGACTCCTGAAATTTTAGTTTTCGAGTTTCAGAACCGAAGTCTTCAACTAAAGCTAAGTACCCCGTTGGGGAAACTTTTTGTTGCTCCTTACCGATGTCAGTAAAAGTTAATAATTGCATTACTTGTGGAAAGCAAATACCTCATAAAGATTTTCATTTGTACTGTATTCCTTGCCTAGGCCCTGACCACGACGTAACTTGCTGTCCATGTTGTGCTTTATTTAATCGGCGCAATATCCGTCGTCTGTATATCTTTGCCTCTAAATATTTCGGTTCTCAGTTTAATTATCCAGAAATGTCATCAGTTTGCCATTTGACTACAGGGATTCCGATAAAATGCAAAGATAAAGACAGAGACAGGCCGCCGAGGTCCAAAACTGCCGATGATGCTTCTCCTAAGCCAGTCGCCAGTTTGGCAGTACTCAGTGTGGTGCTTTCGCAGCCCCTGATACCCACTACTTCTGATTCGCAGGCCTCTACTGAGACCCATTCGGAGTCAGGTATGCCGCGAGATGCTTCAACTATGGAACCCGCAGATGTCTTACCTTGGATGGGTCTGGAGCCGCTGTGCAGGCAGAGGGGGTGTATTCAGGCCTACGGACTTGCATATTAAATCAATGCCTCCTTCATTACGTAGGCCTAAATCTCGATCCATGTCTAAAAAAACGATGCCCAGGCCACATGCTCAGGCCTCTATGCCTAAAAAACAAATGATAAGAATGGCTGAAGATCTAATAACTCTAATCAGGGGTAGCCAACCACCCCCCCCCCTTCTAAGAGGCCTAGGACTGAGGTTGATTGTGAATCTTACCTACTTATGAGGATTGTGATGCAGAGGACTCTATTCCCTGTGCTTCCCCTCCTGAGGATTTTTCTTTTGGGGAAACCTTACATTCTCTAAGGGAGCAGTTCCACTGGGAAAGCCAGGATTGTTCTGATTCAGAAAAGAGGCTTAGGGATTTCTTTCTCCTACCTGCGCATATAGGACCTTAGCTATTCCTCCTGTACTAGACATTGTTGATGATGCTTTCTTGGAATCTGGTTTGGCTCCTGATTCCCTGCCTCCTGCTCCCAGAAAACCTGACAGATACTACAGGGTCCCTGAGTCCCACAAGTTCCTTTTCAAAAATCCTGTTGCAGATCCATAGACTATTTCACAGGGACCCAAGGGCATTAAGGCTTCTGCTGCTAAAAATCCTACCCCTTCTGATAGAGACTCCAGGGCACTGGATAGATAGGGTAAGAAAGTTTACACTTTTGCAACCTTGGCCATTAGGGCTGTAAACTACCAGTTTCATATTATAAAATATCAGCAACATGTTATTGGACTGCTTAAACAGAAAATTATGTTGATTCCTCACTGTGTGGAAAGTAAAGAATTACAGGATTTAATGCATTCTGCCGAACAAGTTGGAAAACATACTTTGCAATGTGGTTTTGATTCATTAGAGGCCTCTTGCAGGGCTGCTGTTACTGGGTCTGTGCTCAGAAGGCATGCTAGGCTTAAGGAGCAATCTTTGCCTGATCATGTTAAAGCTAAATTGTTGGATACTCCTTTAAATCAGGACCGCCTGTTTGGCAATAAGGCTGAGGAAGTTCTTAAAAAGATGGAAGATAAAGCTAAAGCTATGCAAACTGTTACACATTTTTTTACAAGTTCAGCCTCCTAGATTTAGTAGGCACTGGCCCTCTAAGAATTGGTCCTTTCCAGCCCCTTCCAGGTCTTCTCAAGCCAAACTCAGTTACAGCAAAAACCCCAGGTTTCAGTCCCAAGAGACTCACAGAACTAAGCAGTGGGGTCCTCCACTTCCAAGTGTGGAATAAAAAGACTCTCCTCCCATGGTAAACTGTCTCAATGACTTCCTTTTAAAATTTCCAAGCACTTATCATCTGACTGTCCCTTTGGGAGGAAAGATTGCTCTTCATGCAAGGAATTGGGAACTCATTACCAAATGGGTTTTAAATGTAGTGTCCCAGGGATACAGATTTCACTTCCACACGTTGCTAACACCAAGTGGGTGGCCGGACCTACCCCCAAATCAGTGGGCAGAGGCCCAAAAGCAAGTACCTTCTCTCTAAGCATGGGGCTATTCAACTGGTACCAGAGGTGGAAAAGGGACAAGACAGTTCATGGTGTCCTATCCTGGACCTGTCTACTCTAAGCACCTTTTTGGAGATTCCAAAATTCAAGATGCTGACTCTTCACCAATTACTTCCTATGCTAGGCAAAGATGCCTGGTTGGCAACACTAGATTTAAAAGACGCATACCTGCACATCCCAATCAGGGAGTCTTGCAGAAGATACCTATGCTTCAAAGCAGGCCACATGCACTATCGGTTCTCTGCACTGCCGTTTGGCTTATCTACTGCGCCCAGGGTATTCATAAAGTGCCTAGCTCCAGTTATTGCATTTTGCAGGCAAGAAATATTCAAATATACCCATACCTGGACGATTGTCTAATTCAGGCAGAAAGTCGGGACATACTTTTGAATCATCTGGCCTTTGTGAAATGGGTTCTAACTTGTCTGGGGTACACCATAAATGAAAAGAAATCACAACTGGTACCCTGTCAACAAACTAATATTCCCTGGAGCAAGCTTGAATAAAACTTCCCAGATGGCTTACCTCACGCCAGAAAAGCAAATTCATTTGACAACTTACTTCAAACAAATGGCCACAAAAACCCTGCTATCTGCAAGACAAGTATTGCAAGCCTTGGGGTTCATGGCCTCCTGCACTCTTCTAATTCCGTATGCAAGACTTCATATGAGGAAACTACAGTGGTATCTAAAAAGCCTATGGTGTCAACATTCTCAAAAATAAATGTTAGCTGTACAGAATGCTCTGACAGCCTTCAAGGACCACATTCTTCCAGGACAACTAATGGTGAAGACGGACAACACCACTGTTATGTGGTACATAAACAAACAGGGTGGTACACATTCTTACCCCCTCTGCAGACTAGCCATGGCATTGTGGAACACAGCCTTAAGCTACCAAGTGCACCTACAAGCTCAATTCCTGCCAGGAAAATTAAATACACTGGCAGACGGATTAAGAAACCTCATGGACCCACACGAGTGGAAACTGGAACCAAGGATTTTCAGCATGTTGACAAGCAAATTGGGGAGCCCAGAGATAGACCTGTTTGCCTCTCCCCAGAACTACCATTTGGACAAATTTTGCACAAGAACTCCCCACAAACAAGCCTGTAAAGTGGATGCTCTGTCCTTCAGCTGGAAAAACCTATCAGTCTATACCTTCCTGCCTCTGCTCTCCAAAGTACTATTAAAAATCAAACAAGACAAACCAAGGATGATTTTTGATTGCTCCATACTGGCCACACCAACACTGGTACCCCCTCCTGCGCAGTGTGTCATGGTTATCTCCATGGCACCTTCCTCAGACTCCTTCCCTGCTGTCTCAGCAGGAGAACCAGATTCTGCACCCTCAGCTTCCAACACTGAACCTTGCAGCCTGGCTAATTACTTAATCTCTCCTTTACCATCCCTCAGGAAACCTGTGATGGATATCATCTTAGAGGCAAGGAGGCCTAGTACTAGAAAATCTTATGCTGAAAAATGGAAAAGATTCTGTGCCTGGAACCAATCTCAAGGGATGAGCACAGCAGCACCCAGTTTACCTCCGATTTTACAATACTTAACTGAGATGCCTCACAAGGGCCTGTCTTTTTTTCTCCATTAAAATCCACGCCTCAACCATTTCAGATCATTATAACACAGAACCTCCCCTCTTCTCTCATCCACTGCTCATGCAGTTCCTCAGAGGGGCTAAACATTTGAGACCACCCAGGAGAGCTCTAGCCTGGGACCATAACTTTGTCTTGGAGAAACTTACTGTACCTCCTTTCGAGCCAGCTGCTACTGCAGACTTAAAATTTCTTTCTTGGAAAACAGCTTTCCTTTTAGCAATCACTTCAGCTAGAAGGGTATCTGAATTACAGGCCCTTATGGCAGTGGAGCCTTTCATAATCTTTCATGCGGGCAGGGTGTCACTCGGAACCAATCCATCATTCATGCCCAAGGTGGTATCCAGTGTAGTTCTTAATCAGTCCATTCATTTGCCAACCTTCTTTCCCAATCCACAGAATAAAGGGGAACGGATACTGCATTCCTTAGATGTGCACAGACAACTTAGATTCTACTTGGACAGGACTAAACATCAAAGGAAATTTGAACAACTGTTGGTAGCATTTGATGCAGGCGCAGAGGGGAAGGCTATTTCAAAGCAAACCATTTCTAAACTTATAAGCCATTGCATCCATTTCTGCTATAAGCACCATGTAAAACCTATCCCCAGGGGATCAGACCTCACTCCACCAGGGCTGCATCTACCTCTACAGCCTTTCTTAGAGGCGTCCCTACCAGAGACATTCTAGAAGCTGCTACTGGAGTTCTGTACATACTTTCACCAAGCATCATCATTTGCCAATTTTCTCTAAATCCACAGCTGCAGTCTTACAGGGCCTTATAGCTGGCCCTAATGCTATCTAAACGCCTCCTCCCAACCATAGCTTTGGGAGTCTACCCAAATGGAATGCCTGCAACAGTGAAACACGAAGAACATAGTACAGTTGTGTACACATAGCATAAATGTAGATGTTTGAGTGTATTCACTGTTGCAGTCCTGGTTACCCTCCCTTCAGCCCCCTAACTTCTTTTGGCTATACCTCTACTTCCCTTAACTATGCGTAAAAGCCTTTTTGGTGTATTTGCTTTTTTGTTGGAGATGTATCTTTGTGCTTTTATGTTTAATTGCTTCCTATTATGGGACACCTGACATCTGGGGCAAGAAAAATTGATGTAATGGCGTCAGCTGCATGTTTTATACCCCTGACAACCTGACGTCATGGAAGAAGGGACAGCAACCGACGCAGGACCCAAGACTTTGTTAATCAGGCCGACTGAGGGCAACCTGCAAGCAGATTACCCCAATGTAATGACTGCAACAGTGACTACACTCGAACATCTACATTTATGGTAAGTGTACACAATTGTACTTTCTCGATCTCCGTATTCCGAAATGGCTTTGGTAAGCCATCCAACTACCGATCTTCAGAAAAAATGTAAGGATAAAGACCGAGACAGACTGCACAGGTCCAAAGCTGCCGACGATGCTCCCGTTAAGCTAGTCGCCAATTTGCTGGTACTCAGTGAGGAGCTTTTGCAGCCCCTGATGCCCGCTTCGATGGATTCGCAGGCCGCTACTGAGACCCGATGTCCTTCAAGGATGCATCTGCAGTCATAACATATGGGTTGTCCTGCCTCAGGCAGCCCTTCGGTCGGCCGGATTCCAAAGTCTGGGTCTGGCCTCGGCTGATGTCGCACCTTCCCCGACGTCAGAGCGTCTGGGGTATAAAAGCATCAGCCGACGCTATTTTCCTCCGTCTTTCTTGCCGCACGGTGCCCGAAGCAGAAGCTGTTCGCAAGTGCCGGTCGGTCAGATCCAGTGATTTCAGCTACTGAAAACTTCGAAAAAGCTAAGTACCCCGTTGGGGACTTTTTCTTGCCTCAGCCGATGTCAGATAAACTAAATAATTGTTTAACTTGTGGGAAACAAATACCTCATAAGGATTTCCATTCCTACTGCCTTCCTTGCTTAGGCCCAGACCACGACGTATCGTCCTGTTCTGCCTGTGCTTCCTTCAACCGACGAACTCTTAGACATCGGTTGGAGTTTGCAGAGGAATTTTTTGGGGCTAGTTTTGCATATACAATGCCATTGGAGACTCCGACATCACATTTGGTGAAAAAACAGAAGGACAAGGACCGACACTCGCGGCCCGCAGTTTCGGCTGAAACCATGGTAAGGCCTACCGCGAGTGTCTTGGTTTCGGCCGAAACAGAGTCCTCGGAGATTCCTTCATCCGAATCCACTCAACTGACCACCGCAGCCCGGGAGGCCCCGGCTGAGTCTGCTACCGAGCTACCTACCGAAACCAGTGCCCAGGATATGTCCGACACCATACCTTTGGACATATCTACTCCTGCACGTGGGGCAGCTAGGCCCCCTGCTTCCATGTCCATTAAGGCCTTTTCTAGGGCTAAAGCTGCTAAACTTTCTAAAGCTTTGCCTCCGAAGACTACATCCCAGAGGCCTTCCTCTAGTTCTCAGATCCTCAGCCTTGCAGAGGACCTTATTTCTTTAATTAGAGGTTCACAACCTCACCCAGACAGGGCCTCTCACCCTCCACCAGACAAAAGGCCCAGAACTGGGCCTTCTGACCCACACTCTTCAGATGAGTCCTCGGATGGTTCTGAGTTGTCAGACCACCAGGAGGAGGCTTATTCGCCCTATGAGGATTCTGATGCTGAAGAATCTATCCCTTCGGCCTCCCCTCCTGAAGAGTTTTCCTTTGAGACTCTACACTGCATGAGCGAGCATTTTCAATGGCAAGGTCAGGAATTCTCTGATTCTAGAAAAAGATTAAGGACCTTTTTACATTTGCCTCAGCATAGGCCCTTAGCTATACCTCCTGTTTTGAATGTAATTGATGATGTGTACAGTGATGTCAGTGCAGCCCCTGATACTCTTCCCCCGGCCCTGCCAAACCTGATAGATACTACAGGGTCCCGGATTCTCATTTTCATCTGTATAAAGCCCATTCTGCAGACCCAGAAACTATTACTCTGGGCCCTAAAGGGGTTGCGGCTGCCACTGCCAAAAATCCTCTACCTTCTGAAAGAGAGTCTAGAGCTTTAGAGAGATGGGGAAAGAAGGTATATACCTGTGCAACTCTTTCCGCCAGGGCACTAAATTGTCAATTTCATATGATACAGTACCAAGAGTATTTGTTAGATGAACTGAACAAGAAGCTTTCTTCTCCTGAGCCCCTTGACCGTAAATCCCTTCAGGATTTGGTACACAACTCACAGCAGGTTAGTAATCATTTCTTAAAGTGTGGTTATGATGCATTGGAGGCTTCATTTAGGTCAGCTATGACTGGGGCAGTTATTCGTAGGCATGCCTGGCTGAAGGAACCATCTTTGCCAGACCATGTCAAAGCTAAACTCCTGGATGCTCCAATGGAGAAACAAAATTTATTTGGCTCCGATGCTCAGAAGGTCTTAAAAAAGTATGAAGAAAAGGCAAAATCTGTGCAAACAGTTAAGGATTTCCTACAAGTACAACCACCGAGATTCAGCAGAAACTGGCCTACTAAGAATTGGTCCTTTCCAGACTCGGACAGAGCCCAGAGAGGCAGAAACAGACGCCCCAGAGGCAGAGGCCAATCTAGGGGCTCTTACAGAGGCCGTCAGTGGCAGCCTGCCAACCAGAGAGGTAGTGCAACAGCAGCAACAACAACTACTACACCAGGACAGGCTCAATGACTTTACTCTGATTCCGCCCACCAGGGCTCAACTGGAAGCACCCTTGGGGAAAGCTTGCTTTATTCTCGAAAAATTGGCATTATATTACAAGGGACACATGGACACTGCAAATAATAGACAAAGGATACAGGTTCCACTTCCACACTTTGCCAAAAGAAGCGGAATGCCAAACCTACCACCAAATCAGAGGGCAGAGGCTTTAAAGCAGATCAACAACTTGCTTCAAATGAAAGCTATAGAAAAGGTACCACTTTCAGAGCAAGGCCAAGGATTTTACTCCAGACTATTCCATGTACCAAGAAAAGAAAATCAATGGAGGCCTATTCTCGACCTGTCCGCACTGAATACTTACCTCATTGTGCCAAAATTCAACATGCTGACCCTACAGCAACTTCTTCCCATGTTGGGCAAGGAGTCTTGGCTGGTGACTCTAGATCTCAAGGAGGCATACCTGCACGTCCCTATTCGACCAAACTGCAGAAGACACCTCAGATTTCTTGCAGGATCAGAGCATTATCAATTCTCAGCATTGGCCTTTGGCTTATCTACTGCGCCCAGAGTATTCACGAAATGCCTGGCATCAGTAATTGCACACTGCAGACTTCAGGGTATTCAAATCTACCCTTATCTGGATGACTGCCTTGTACAAGCGGACAACAAGGTAAATTTGATAAAAGACTTGGCCTATGCCATCCACCTACTGCAGGCATTGGGATACACAGTCAACATCCAAAAATCAAGACTGGTTCCATCCCAAAGGATAACCTTTCTGGGTGCGGATCTAGACACAACCACCCAAATGGCCTTTCTCACAGGAGAAAAACAAAAACAACTTCCGGATTACTACATGAATCTGACAAGACAAGCTCAGCTTACTGCAAGGAAAATCCTGCAGGCCCTGGGTTACATGGCATCCTGCATAATTCTGATACCACAGGCCAGGCTGCATATGAGAAAATTACAATGGTATCTAAGGAGTGTATGGTCTCAACACAGTCACAGTTTGGAAACTTTGATACCAATCATTCCTTGCCTTCAAAAGGAATTCCTGTGGTGGGCTCAGGCCTGCCAGTCCAACAGAGGGTTGCCTTTCAACAAACCAAAAACAAAACAAACCATCACAACGGATGCTTCAGACCGAGGATGGGGAGCACACATGGAGGGCAAATGTATCCAAGGCCTATGGTCTCAAGGACAGCTACACATGCACATAAACCAAAAGGAAATGCTGGCAGTGATGCATGCAATCGAGGCTTTCAAACCCTTCCTCCATCAAGGCCACCTGTTAATAAGGACAGACAACACCACGGTCATGTGGTACATAAACAAGCAGGGAGGCACACACTCCTACCCTCTATGCCGGCTGGCTATGAATCTATGGGAGCTATGCCTGAAACTCCATATCCAACTGCAGTCCCAGTTCGTGCCAGGAAAGGAAAATACACTGGCAGACAGCTTAAGCAGAACTACCATGGATGCACACGAATGGATGCTGCACCCAGACATCTTCCAACTCGTAACAAAGGCATGGGGAACGCTGGAGATAGATCTGTTCGCCTCCCCCCTCAACCATCAACTGAGGACATTCTGCTCAAGGACATACCACCCACAAGCATGGAGGGTGGACTCTCTCTCTTTCAGCTGGAAAGCTCTAAAAGTATATGCCTTCCCACCTCTCCCTTTAATGTACAAGGTTCTACTGAAGATCAGGGAGGAACAGCCAAGAGTGATTCTGATAGCTCCAGACTGGCCAAGGCAACACTGGTATCCACTACTGAGGAGCATGTCACAGGCAAAACCATGGCCTCTCCCCCTGACACAGAGCAATTTCAAGAGCATGCATCCCAACTTAAAAACATTGCGGCTAACTGCCTGGAAAATCCCTTAAATCCAAAACAAAATGTTTTATCACAGAGAGTGAAGGACATTATCATGGAAGCTCGCCGGCCTTCCACAAGGAAGACATACTCGGCTAAATGGAAAAGATTTTTCATTTGGAACACATCAAAAGGCTTAGATGTGACAGTGGCAAGCATGACACATATTCTGGAATACTTAGCAGAACTGTTCCACAATGGCCTTTCCTATTCTTCCATTAAGATTCATGCCTCAGCAATTTCAGCAGAATACAATGTGGATCCACCTATCTTCTCACACCCTCTCCTCAAGCAATTTCTGAGAGGGATCAAAATATCAAACCTCCAAGAAACCCCTTTACCTGCTTGGGATCTCAACTTTGTCTTGGAGAAACTAACACTTCCTCCCTTTGAACCAGCAGCAACAGCGGATCTTCAGTTTCTGTCTTGGAAAACTGCATTCCTTCTGGCAATAACTTCAGCAAGAAGAGTATCTGAGTTACAAGCATTAATGGCAGTACAGCCATTTCTTATCTTCCATCAGGACAGAGTTACACTAAGAACTAATCCTACCTTTATGCCAAAGGTGGTATCTAGGGTATCCTTGAACCAAGCTATTCACTTGCCTACGTTCTTCCCAAATCCACAGAATAGAGGGGAAAAACTTCTGCACACCCTGGATATACACAGACAACTACGCTACTACTTGGACAGAACTAAAAGTAGCAGAAAAACTGACCAACTATTTGTAGCATATGCTGCTGGGGTGCAAGGAAAAGCAATTTCCAAACAGACAGTTTCAAAATGGATAGGAAATTCCATTCGATTTTGTTGCTCCTTTCATGGAAAGTCAGTTCCTGCAAACATCAGGCCTCATTCCTCAAGGGCCACGGCCACCACTACAGCCTTCCTACGAGGGGTGGCTACCAAGGACATTTTAGTAGCTGCTACTTGGAGCTCCATGCATACATTTACCAAACATTACAATCTACCTTTATACTCCAGATCCAGAGCAGGCTTTGCTACTGCAGTCCTGCAGGGGATCTTAACTACACCATCTTTTTCTTAGTACCTCCTCCCCCAGATTGACTATGGTATTCTACCCATATGTTATGACTGCAGATGCATCCTTGAAGGACATAGTACAGTTTTGTACCTACCATAAATGTAGATGTCTGATATGTATGCATCTGCAGTCAGGTTTACCCTCCCTCCTACCCCTCTGTGGTATTCCTAGGGTGTTTACCCCTCTTTTAGCTAGCTGGGGGAATCTATTATGGTGTATTTGTTTGTATATACATGTGTGTGTGTATATATATATATATATATATATATATATATATATATATATATATATATATATACATGTATGTATATATATATATATATATATATATATATATATATATATATATACATGTATGATTTTGCAAATGTTTGGAATTCTATTGCATTTATCCAAATTTAGCCTTCCTAGAGGGCACCTGGCATCTGGGGCAAGACAAACTGAGGAAAATGGCGTCGGCTGATGCTTTTATACCCCAGACGCTCTGACATCGGGGAAGGTGCGACATCAGCCGAGGCCAGACCCAGACTTTGGAATCCGGCCGACCGAAGGGCTGCCTGAGGCAGGACAACCCATATGTTATGACTGCAGATGCATACCTATCGGACATCTACATTTATGGTAGGTACAAAACTGTACTTTTGGATGCTGTATCAGTTTGGATGCTTGGAGCAGTATGCCGAGAGACTCTCTTTGACTACGGAACCTGCGGATGTCTCTACCATGGATGGGTCCAGAGACACTGTGCAGGCACTGGCTTCTGAGAAAGTTCTTCGCCCTGCCGATGTTCAACATAAACCGACGACTTCTTTTGCATCGTCAGTTCTTTCTAAAACTACCGAGTTTCTAAGGCCAAGAGTACGAGCTACGCCTAAAACAACCAGCGAACCTAACTCGAGCGCCTGCTTCCTTACCACAATGACAGATGCTTAAAATGGCAGAAGACCTTATTGTGCTGATTAGGTGAAGCCAGCCTTCCCCTGCTAAAAGAAAGAGACTTGGCCCCAGCAGCTTTATCTAACCAAGAGTCTAATGACTCTGAGTTTTCTGATTATGAAGAACATGCCCTTATCTGCCTATGAGGATTCATATGCAGAGAAATCCATTCCTTCTGCCTCCACTCCAGAGGATTTTTCTTTTGGTGAAACGCTACATACTTTGAGGGAGCATTTCCATTGGGAATGCAAGGATTATCCTCAGTCCAAAAAGAGACTCAGGGAATTTTTAGATTTACCACAGCACAGACCCTTAGCTATCCCTCCTGATGTTCTTCGTGTTTCACTGTTGCAGTCATCACATTTGGGTTATCTGGTTGCAGTAGCCCTCAGTAGGCATGATTATCAAAGTCTTGGGTCCTGCGTCGGTTGCTGTCTCATGTTCCATGACGTCGGTAGTCGGGGGTATAAAGCATGCAGCCGATGCCATTAGATCAGTCTTTCTTGCCGTGCGGTGCCTGAAGCAGAAGCAGTTCTCAAGTGCCGGTTGGCTGACTCCTGAAATTTTCATTTTTGATTTTCAGATCCGAAGTCTTCAACTAAGCTAAGTACCCCGTTGGGGATCCTTTTTCTTGCTCTAAACTGATATCAGTAAAAGTTAGCAATTGTATTTCTTGTGGAAAGCAAATACCTCATAAAGATTTTCATTCGTACTGCATTCCTTGTTTAGGCCCAGACCACGACTTACCTCGCTGTTGGTTTTGTGCCTTATTTAAACCTCATACTATTTGTCGTCTGTTTATTTACGCATCTATATATTTTGGTACTCTGTTCAATTATCCAGAAATGGCTTCGATAAGCCACCCGTCTACCGACATTCTGAAAAAACGCGAAGATAAAGGCAGAGACAGATCACTTGGATCCAAAGCTGCCGACGATGCTTCTCCTAAACCAGTCACCAGTTTGCAGGTACTCAGTGAGGTGCTTTTGCAGCCCCTGATACCCGCTACTTCAGATTCGCAGGCCTCTACTGAGACTCATTCAGAGTCTGGTATGCCATGAAATGCTTCAGCTGTGGAACTTGCGGATGTCTCTACCTTGGATTGGTCCGGAGCCGCTGTGCAGGCACTGGCCTCTGAAGGTGTATTCAGGCCTGCTGATTTGCATATTAAACCAATGCCATCTTGTTCTTCAAGGCCTAAAAACTGACAACCATACTGCATGGTCAGGCCTCTATACCTAAAAAAAACAAATGATAAGAATGGCTGAAGACCTTATTACTTTAATCAGGGGAAGCCAGCCTTCCCCCTCTAAGAGACCTGGGACTGAGTTTGCTTATAATACTTCTGACCAGGATTCTGATTTTACTGATGTTCATCGTGTTACACTGCTGCAGTCATCACACTTGGGTTATGCTGCTGTCAGGCGGTCCCGCAGTCGGCGTCAATTTTCTTCAGTCTTTCTTGCCGAGCGGTGCCCAAAGCAGAAACAGTTAGCAAGTGCCGGTCGGCCGACTCCTGAGATTTTCAAAGTCAAATTTCAGATCCGAAGTCTTCAATAAAGCTAAGTACCCCGTTGGGGAAACTTTTTTTCTTGCCTCAGACCGATGTCAGAAAAAGTTAATTGTATTTCTTGTGGGAAGCAAATACCTCATAAGGACTTCCACTCTTACTGTATTCCATGCTTAGGCCCTGATCACGACGTCACTAGTTGTCGGTTTTGTGCTAGATTTAACAAACGCACTATAAAAAGACGTTTTGATTTTGCTTTACACTACTTTGGTCGAAGGTTCAATTATACTATGCCATCTGATCAGCCGACAACCTCAATACTGAAAAAACGCAAAGACAAGGATATAAAGACAGGCATCCGTGGTCCAAAACCGACGAAGAACCCTCTTCTAGGCCAGTCGCCGGTTCTCAGTGAGGCGCTTTCGCAGCCCCTGACACCCGCTACCTCAGAGCCACAAGCTGCTTCCGACTCCCACGTGGAGACATCTAGGCCTCTGGAAACTCAAGGTATTGGGCTTACGGAAACTAATCCCTCAGATGGGTCCGGAGCTGCTGAGCAGGCATCGGCTTCTGAGGGTGTTTTCTGACCCTCACAACTTACCATTAAAACAACAGCCAAGACAAAGGTACCATTAAAGAGACAGAAATAAGTACAGCATTCTCCTGGACAGTCCTCCATGCCTAAGAAACAGATGCTTAAAATGGCCGAAGACCTCATTACTCTAATCAGAGGTTCCCATCTCCCTCCTGAGAAAAGGCCTAGGCAGGATACAGACTATGACTCCTCTGATCAGGTTTCCATTTCCTCTGATTCCTCCTTAGACCAGGGATACTCTCTACCCCCCTATGAGGACTCTGATGCTGAACAATCTATCCCTTCAGCCTCTCCTCCTGAGGATTATTCTTTTGGGGAAACTTTACATACAATGAGGGAGCATTTCCATTGGGAAAGTCAGGATTACTCAGAATCCAAGAAAAGGCTTGGGGATTTCCTCGTATTGCTTCGGCACAGGCCCCTGGCTATTCCGCCTGTGCTAGATATTGTGGATGATGTGTTCTCTGAATCCAGCTTATCTCCTGACTCTTTGCCCCCTGCTCCAGCCAAGCCAGATAGGTATTATAGAGTCCCTGACTCTCACAAGTTTCTTTACAAAAACCCTTTTGCTGATCCAGACACTATTTCCCAGGGTCAAAAAGGGGTTAAGGCTTCCATTGCAAAAAATCCAGTACCCTCTGACAGAGATTCCAGAGCTTTGGATAGATGGGGGAAGAAAGTGTACACGTCTGCAACTTTAGCAGTAAGAGCTTTAAATTGCCATTTTCACATGCTTAAGTACCAACAATATTTAATGGCTCAGTTAAAACAGAAAATGCTTGCAAGCTCAGAAGCTCCTGATTGTAAAGAAATGCAGGATTTATTGCATGCAGTTGAACAGGTGGGAAAACATTACTCTGCAATGTGGTTTTGATTCTTTAGAGGCCTCTTGTAGAGCCGCAGTTACAGGTTCTGTTATTCGAAGACATGCTTGGTTAAAAGAACAGAGTTTACCTGATCATGTTAAGGCAAAATTATTGGACACTCCTTTACAGCATGATACCTTGTTTGGTGTTAAAGAAAATGGAGGATAAAGCTAAATCTATGCAGGCAGTCAAGGATTTCTTACAGGTACTGCCACCTCGGTTTAGCAGAAACTGGCCAACAAAGAATTGGTCCTTTCCAGTGTCAGACAGGCCACAGAGAGGCAGATACAGATGCCCAAGAGGCAGATCTCAACTCCAAGGCTCAAACAGACAATGACAGTGGGGCACCTCAACCCCAAAAGGAGGTGAGGACAAATCTCAACCTTACAGGAAACAGTCACAATGACTTTCCTCTTCGTACGCCAAGCACGTCCCTTTTGGAAGCCCCCTTAGGGGGGGGAAACTAGCACTTTTTTCTCAAAACTGGCAAACAATCACCCAAGACAAATGGGTTCTGAATATTGTGTCTCAAGGTTACAGATTCCACTTTCATACTTTACCAAGGCTAAAAGGAATGCCAGACCAGCCACAAAATCAATGGGCAGAGGCAAAAAAACAAATTTCAGCCCTCATGGACTTGAGAGCTATTCAAAAAGTACCACAACAGGAACAAGGATTTTACTCAGGACTCTTCCTGGTCCCCAGAAAGGACAAGGCCTGGAGGCCCATACTAGACCTTTCAATTCTGAATACTTACCTGTATATTCCGAAATTCAAAATGTTGACATTACAACAGCTTCTACCCATGTTGGGCAAGAAGGCTTGGCTTGTTACTCTGGACCTCAAAGAGGCATACCTGCATGTCTCTATCAGACAAAATTGCCGAAGATACCTCAGATTCAAAGCTGGTACAATGCACTACCAATTCTCTGCACTGCCCTTTGGCTTATCTACTGCGCCCAGGGTCTTCACAAAGTGCCTGTCACCAGTAATTGCATTTTGCAGACAAAAAGGAATTCAAATATATCCATACCTAGATGACTGCCTCATTCAAGCAGAGACAAAGGACATTCTTCTACAACATCTGGCGTTTGAAAAAAGGTTGCTAATTTATCTAGGGTACACAGTAAACGAAAAGAAGTCAAAACTAGTGCCCTCGCAACAGATTATATTCCTGGGTGCCAGCTTAAATACAACGGCCCAGATGGCTTACCTCACGCCAGACAAACAAGTTCAACTAACTCAATATTTTCATTTACTGGCAAAAAAGTCCGATCTCCCTACAAAAAAATTCTGCAGGCCCTGGGATTCATGGCATCCTGCATACTACTAATACCATATGCCAGACTGCATGTGAGGAAATTACAATGGTACCTAAAAAGTGTTTCGACTCAACACTCTCACAGTTTAGAAGCAGTAATACCACTGATTCCCTGCCTACAACAAGAGTTTCAAAGGTGGGCACAGGCATGTCACCTAAACAAGGGTCAGCCTTTTACCCAACCCACAGCCAGGCAAACTCTAACAACAGATGCTTCGGATTACGCCTGGGGAACACACATGGCAGGAAAATGCATTCAGGGCAAGTGGACCACATACCAGATGCATCTTCACATCAATCAAAAAGAGATGTTGGCTGTTCAAAATGCCCTAACAGCTTTCAAGGACCTCCTACATCCAGGACAACTATTACTAAAGACACGACAACACCATAGTAATGTGGTACATAAACAAGCAAGGGGGCACTCATTCTTATCCCCTATGCAGGCAAGCCATGACCTTGTGGAACACAGATCATCGTGTTTCACTGTTGCAGTCATGACTGTAGGGTTCTCCCCTGCCGGCAGGCAGTCCTCGGTCGTCCAGAATCCCAAAGTCTGGGTCCGGCGTCGGCTGTTCAGCCATGCTCCTTGACATCAGAGCACCAGGAGTACAAAGCTGACAGCCGACGCCATGTTCTTCAGTCTTTCTTGCCGTGCGGTGATAGCAGTTCGCAAGTGCCGGTCGGCTGACTCCTGACAATTTTTTATAAACGTACTTCGGTCCGAAGACTTTCTTCTCCTACTCAAAGCCAAGTACCCCGTTGGGGAAACTTTTTTCTTGCTCCAGTCCGATGTCAGAAAAAGTTAATAATTGTATTTCATGTGGGAAGCAAATACCTCATAAGGATTTTCATTCTTACTGTATTCCTTGCTTAGGCCCTGACCACGACGTAGCTAGTTGTCGGTTTTGTGCTAGATTCAATCAACGTACGATTAAACGAAGGTACGATTTTGCAGTTCATTACTTCGGTAGACGTTTTAATTATAAAATGTCGTCTGATACAGTTCCGGCTACCGGAGTTCACAAATGACGCAAGGATAAAGACAGGCCTCCGAGGTCCAAATCGGACGATGTTGTACAAGCAGAGCCAGCTTCAGGTTCGGCCGTCGTCAGTGAGGCGCTTTTGCAGCCCCTGTCGTCGGCCATTTTGGAACCGATGGCTGAAACGGACTCCCACAAGGAGCCAACTAGGCCTTTGAATATTTCTGTTGCAGGACCTTCGGACAGTGCTCCTTCGGATGGGTCCAGAGCCGCTGTGCAGGTACTGGCTTCCAAAGGGGTTTTCAGGCCTACTCAGCTTCTAATAAAGGCAAAGGCAAAGACTCCTTCCAAATCAAAGACTACAGCCCAGGCCTCTTCTGATCTGGCACCCAAGTCTCAGAAACAGTTACTTAAGATGGCGGAGGACTTACTTACTATGATTAGGGGTTCACATCCCCCTCCAGATAAAAGGGCAAGGCAGGAAGTTTATTATGACTCCTCTGATCAGGCTTCTGTTTCTTCAGTTTCTTCTTCTGACCAGGAATATTCTTTCCCTCCTTATGAGGATTCTGATGCTGAAGAATCCATTCCTTCAGCTTCTCCCCCTGAGAATTTCTCTTTTGGGGAAACTTTGCATGAAATGAGGGAACATTTTCACTGGGAAGGACAGGAGTACTCGGAATCTAAGAAAAGGCTAAGGGATTTTATTCTTCTTCCCCAACATAGACCCCTGGCTATTCCTCCTATTTTGGATATTGCGGATGATGATTTTTCGGAGGCTAACTTAACTCCTGACTCTCTTCCTCCAGCTCCTGTTAAGCCAGACAGATATTATAGGGTTCCTGATTCCCACCAGTTTTTATACAAGAATCCTACTGCTGACCCTGAAACCATTTCTCAGGATCCTAAGGGGGTTAAGGCTGCTTCTGCTAAAAACCCCATTCCCACTGAGAAGGATTCCAGATCTTTAGAAAGATGGGGCAAAAAAGTGTACACTTCTGCTACTTTATCTATTAGGGCTTTAAACTGTCAGTTTCATATGCTGAAATACCAGCAATTTCTCCTGTCTGTTTTAAAACAAAAGCTAACTTCCATTTCCGCATGTGCAGATAATAAGGAATTACATGACTTAATGCATGCCACTGAACAAGTTGGGAAGCATGGTTTACACTGTGGATTTGACGCCTTGGAGGCTTCTTGTAGGGCTGCTGCCTCTGGCACAGTCATTAGAAGGCATGCATGGTTAAAGGAACAAAATTTGCCAGATCAAGTAAAAGCTAAATTATTGGATGCTGCTGTTCAGCATAATGTTTTGTTTGGATCTAAAGCTGAAGAGGTGATAAAGAAGATGGAGGACAAGGCAAAATCCATGCAAACAGTTAAAGATTTCTTACAAGTACAGCCACCCAGATTTAGTAGGAATTGGCCTACAAAAAATTGGTCCTTTCCCAATTCAGACAGGCCTCAGAGGGGTAGATACAGACGCTCCCGAGGAAGGCCTCAAACACAAGCCTCTTATACACCAAGACAGTGGACTGCTTCCACCCCTAGGGGAGGAGAGGACAGGTCGCAAGCTCATAGAAAACAGACTCAATGACTCCCTCTGTTGGGCTGCAGGAACTTCTTGCCTGGAAGCCCCTCTCGGAGGAAAACTTTTTCTTTTTCACCTAAATTGGACTCATATAACCCAAGACAAGTGGGTTCTGGATGTGGTTTCAAGAGGTCACAAATTCCATTTTCATACCCTACCAAGACCAAGCGGATGGCCAGATCTTCCAAAACATCAATGGTTAGAGGCCTTAAACCAGGTGGAAGCTCTCTTGGCTATGAAAGCCATAGAACTAGTTCCACTTTCAGAGATGGAACAAGGTTTTTACTCAAGGCTCTTTCTAGTCCCCAGGAAGCAAAATTCATGGACCCATTCTGGATCTGTCAGTCTTGAACACTTTTCTCAAGATACCAAAATTCAAGATACTTACTCTACAGCAGCTACTTCCAGTGCTGACCAAAAATGCATGGATGGTAACTTTGGATTTAAAGGAGGTATATTTACACATTCCCATCAGGCAGGAATGCAGAAAATACCTCCGGTTCAAGGCCGGATCGAGGCACTATCAATTCTCTGTGCTGCCCTTTGGATTGTCTACTGCGCCCAGGGTCTTCACCAAATGCCTGGCTCCAGTAGTAGCTTCTTGCAGACTCAAGGGAATTCAAATTTACCCTTATCTGGACGACTGTCTTATTCAGGCAGACAGCAAGGATGTCTTACTCCAGCATCTAGAGTTTGTTCA
Source organism: Protopterus annectens (assembly GCF_019279795.1). Taxonomy (NCBI): domain Eukaryota; kingdom Metazoa; phylum Chordata; order Ceratodontiformes; family Protopteridae; genus Protopterus; species Protopterus annectens. Next base: position 124,089,175 of record NC_056749.1, read on the forward strand.
GATTCTTCTCAAGTTCTTGGGATTCACTGTAAACATAAAAAAGTCAAATTTGACACCCTCACAACAGATAATTTTTCTGGGTGCTGCTCTAAACACAACAACCCAGATGGCATTTCTGACATACGAAAAAGAATTACAGCTGGCTTCAACTTTCAAAACCTTGGCAACATTAACTCTGCTATCTGCAAGGAGATTCCTGCAGGCTTTGGGTTACATGGCCTCCTGCATCCTTCTCGTACCATATGCAAGACTACATATGAGGAAAATACAGTGGTACCTAAAAAGTGTATGGTCTCAGCATTGCCACAGTTTAGACATACAGATCTCTGTCCTGCCTGGTCTTCAAAAGGAATTCCTTTGGTGATCCAAGGCATGTACTCTAAACAAAAGAAAACCCTTCTGTCTGCCTCCTGCCACTCAGATACTAACCACGGACGCCTCAGATTATGCATGGGGAGCCCATTTTCAAGGCACATGTCTGCAGGGCCTTTGGACAAAGGATCAGAAGCACCTGCATATCAATTTAAAGGAAATGTTAGCCGTTCAGTAAGCTCTATTGTCCTTCAGGAATCTTCTACAACCAGGACAACTACTGATACGGACAGACAACACCACAGTTATGTGGTACATAAGCAAGTAAGGGGGATCTCATTCCTATCCCCTTTGCAGACTAGCCATGAATCTATGGAACACAGCTCTAGCTTGCAATCTGGACCTTCAAGCTCAGTTTCTACTAGGGAAGCAAAACTTCCTGGCAGATAGTCTGAGCAGAAACCTATCGGATCCACACGAATGGATGCTGAACAGCAAAATATTCAAGATGATTACAGCAGTCTGGGGATGTCCTCACATAGACCTCTTTGTATCCCACCTCAATCATCAACTACAGATTTTTTGCACCAGGACATTCCACGAACTAGCTTGGAAAGTGGATGCACTATCATTCAGTTGGAGAAACCTCTCCGGGTATGCCTTTCCGCCTTTTCCTCTTCTTCCATGGGTATTATTAAAGATCAAACAGGACAAGCCCAAGATGATAATCTTGCTGGCCCCAAATTGGCCTTTACAGTTTTGGTACCCAACACTGAAAAACCTTTGCCTGGAGCCCCCTTGGGTTTTACCACAGATTCCGAACCTTTTGTCCCAACACCAGGGTCAGGTTCTGCACTCCCATGTCAAAACTCTCAGCCTGGCGGCCTGGTTAATCCAGGGTCTTTGATTCATTATCTCCTACCCAAGCAGGTTATGGATGTCATTTTAGAAGCCAGACGTCCTAGCACTAGAAAATCTTATGCAGGAAAATGGAAAAGATTTTGTTCCTGGATGCAGGCTCAGGATTCTGATCCTCTTATTCCTAACATTCCTCTGATTTTATTTTACCTGACAGACCTCTTACATAAGGGTCTCACTTTCTCTTCCATAAAGATACATGCCTCTGCTATTTCTGCTCATTATAATACAGACCCTCCAATCTTTTCCCACCACCTCATGAGACAGTTTCTGAGAGGAGCTAAGAACTTAAGGCCCCCTAGATCTCCTCCCATTCCTGCTTGGGATCCCAACTATGTTTTGGAAAAACTCACCTTACCTCCCTTTGAGCCTGCTGCCTCATCTGACATCATGTTTTTATCTTGGAAGGCAGCTATCCTGTTAGCTGTGACCTCTGCCAGGAGAGTTTCGGAGTTGCAAGCTCTCATGGCTGTGGAACCTTATATTATTTTTCATCAAGACAGGGTGTCTTTAAGGACTAATCCTACTTTCATGCCTAAGGTGATTTCCAAAGTGGCTTTAAATCAAACTATTCACTTGCCAACTTTTTTCCCCACTCCTCAAAATAAGGGGGAAAGGATCTTTCATTCCTTGGATGTACACAGACAACTACATTTTTACCTGGACAGAACCAAGGACATCAGGAAATCAGAGCAATTGTTTGTTTCTTATGCTTCAAGTTCCCAAGGTAAAGCCATTTCAAAACAGACCATTTCCAAATGGATTGCTCATGGAATCAGATTTTGCTTTTCACACCATGGAAAGCAAATCCCAGGGACTATAAGGACTCACTCTACCAGAGCTGCTGCCACTTCAGTTGCCTTCCTCAGAGGAGTTCCTATCAAGGACATTTTGGAAGCTGCAACTTGGAGTTCAGTGCATACTTTTTCTAAGCACTACAATCTACCTCTTTACTCTAAGTCTAGGGCAGGCTTTGCTTCTGCAGTCTTGCAGGGCCTTTTAGCCGCCCCCTCTACTTTATGACCACCTCCCTTTTATTCTGCTTTGGGATTCATCCCTACAGTCATGACTGCAACAGTGAAACACGATGAACATAGTACAGTTGTGTACACTTCTCATAAATGTAGATGTTCGAGTGTCTTCACTGTTGCAGTCTGGGTTTCCCTCCCTCCTGTCCCCTCTTATTTTTTCTTTTGTGTGGTTCCTTTTTTCACCCTTCTGAGGTGTATTTGCAAAGTGTATGGGATCTTACTCATTTTGGAACTCCTCACATCTGGGGCAAGAAAAACTGGAGAACATGGCGTCGGCTGTCAGCTTTGTACTCCTGGCGCTCTGACATCAGGGAGCATGGCTGAACAGCTGGCGCCGGACCCAGACATTGGGATTCTGGCCAACCGAGGACTGCCTGCCAGCAGGGGAGAACCCTAACGTCATGACTGCAACAGTGAAGACACTCGAACATCTGCATTTATGGTAAGTGTACACAACTGTACTTTCTAACGTACCAAGTTCCCCTGCAAGCACAATTCCTGCCAGGAAAAAAAAATACTCTGGCAGACTATCTAAGCAGAAATGTCATGGACCCTCACGAATGGAAATTGAATCCACAAATCTTCAGCATGGTAACGCAAAAATGGGGATGCCCAGACATGTATCTTTTTACCTCCCCACTGAATTGCCAACTACAAAAATTCTGCACAAGGACTTATCACAAACAAACATGGAAAGTGGATGCTCTTCTGTTCAGCTGGAAAAACCTAAAAGTTTATGCCTTCCCACCACTGCCTCTGCTTTCAAAGGTACTCCTAAAAGCCAGACAAGAAAAACCACAGATGATCCTGATTGCTCCAGACTGGCCACGCCAGCACTGGTACCCTATCTTAAGGAAGTTGGCTCAGGGCCCACCATGGATTTTGCCTCAAATTCCACACCTTCTGACTCAACAAAACAATCAGATCCTGCACGGTCAGCTCAAAACCCTAAACCTGGCTGCACGGCAGATACATTAGTCAAACAGGCAACACCTCTCTCTAAAGCTGTTATGGATGTCATTTTGGAGGCCAGGAGGCCTAGCACCAGGAAAGCTTACTCAGAAAAATGGAAGACATTCTGCACCTGGAACCAGGCTCAAAGCCTTGACCCTCTTGTTCCAAACATTCCTCAGATTTTACAATACTTAATTGAGGTGCTGGACAGAGGCCTGTCCTTCTCGTCAATTAAGATCCACGCCTCTGCCATCTCAGCACATTACAACACGGATTCTCCTTTACTCTCTCATCCCTTGCTAAAGCAGTACCTCAGAGGGGCTAAAAACATAAGACCGCCCCGGAGAGCGCCAACACCAACTTGGGACCTCAATTTCGTTTTGGAAAAACTGACCCTACCACCTTTTGAGCCAGCCAATACAGCCGATCTAAAATTTTTATCATGGAAAACAGCTCTGCTTCTGGCAGTAACTTCAGCACGAAGAGTCTCAGAGCTACAGGCATTAATGGCAGTGGAACCTTTTATAATTTTTCATCAGGACAGGGTAGCTTTAAGGACAAAAACCCTTCCTTTTATGCCAAAGGTGGTATCTAGTGTGGCTCTTAACCAAACCATCCATTTGACAACTTTTTATCCAAACCCCCAGAATAAAGGAGAGAAACTTCTGCATTCTTTGGACATACACAGGCAGCTACGCTTCTACTTGGACAAAACAAAAGCTTTCAGGAAAACTGAGCAACTGTTTGTAGCATATTCTGCAGGATCACAGGGCAAGGCTATCTCAAAGCAGACTATATCCAAATGGATAGGACACTGTATTCGGTACTGCTACACACAGCATGGAAAATCAGTTCCAAATAACATTAGGCCACATTCCACCAGGGCAACAGCCACTTCAACAGCCTTTCTCAGAGGAGTACCTACCAAGGAAATTTTTGAGGCTGCAACTTGGAGTTCATTGCATACCTTTACCAAGCATTACCACCTGCCTCTTTACTCTAAATCCAGAACAGGATTTGCCACTGCAGTTCTGCAGGGCCTCATAGCCAATCTTAACTCTTTATAGACCAGCCACCCAACCTTAGCTTTGGGATTCTACCCAAGTGTGATGACTGCAGCAGTGAAACACGATGAACATAGTACAGTTTTGTACCTACCATAAATGTAGATGTTCGAGTGTTCACACTGCTGCAGTCCAGGTTACCCTCCCTACATCCCCTCTGAACTAGCTGGACTTATCTATACTTTTCTATCCTATACAACCTTTGGGGTGTATTTGCTGGTAACTGAAGGTATTGTTTTTTATTTCATATGTATATTTTTGATTAGCAGTATGTATTGCCTACCTACTTGGGGGCACCTGACATCTGGGGCAAGAAAAACTGAAGAAAATGGCGTCGGATGCGTCTTATATACCCCTGGCGCACTGACGTCAGGGAAGAAGCGACAGCAACTGACGCCGGACCAAGACTTTGGAACTCTGGCCGACTGCGAGACTGACTGACGGCAGGATAACCCAAGTCTGATGACTGCAGCAGTGTGAACACTCGAACATCTACATTTATGGTAGGTACAAAACTGTACTTTTCCTCTGATTACCAGGATTTACCCTTATCTATCTATGAGGATTCTGATGCTGAGGACTCTATTCCCTCTGCTCCCCCCCCCGAGGATTTCTCTTTTGGTGGAATCTTGCATACTCTTAGGACGCATTTTCGTTGGGAAAGTCAGGATTTCTCTGATTCTAAAAAGAGGCTTAGGGATTTCTTACTCCTGCCCCAGCACAGGCCTTCAGCCATACCTCCTGTACTAGACATTGTTAATTATGTCCTTTCGGAATCTAGCTTGGCTCCTGACTCTTTACCTCCTGCTCCCACAAAACCTGATAGATATTACAGGGTCCCTGACTCTCACAAGTTCTTTTTAAAAATCCTACTGCAGTTCCTGAGACAATTTCACAGGGACCCAATGGCATTAAAGCTACTGCTGCCAAAAATCCTACCCCCTCTGATAGAGACTCCAGGGCGCTGGATAGATCGGGTAAGAAGGTATACACTTATGCAACTTTGGCCTTTAGGGCCTTAAACTGCCAGTTTCATATGTTAAAGTATCAGCAGCATATTGTTGGATTGCTTAAACAGAAAATGTGTATTCCTGATTGTGCTGAAAATAAGGATTTACAGGATTTACTGCATTCAGCTGAATAAGTTGGAAAACATACTTTGCACTGTGGTTTTGATTCACTTAGAGGCATCTTCCAGAGCTGGTGTAACTGGATCTGTACTTAGAAGGCATACTTGGCTTAAGGAGCAATCCTTTCCAGATCATGTTAAAGTGAAATTACTGGATGCTCCCTTAAACCAAGGACCGCCTGTTTGGCAACAAGGCAGAAGAAGTTGTTAAAAAGATGGAGGAAAAAGCTAAATCTATTCAAACTGTTAAAGATTTTTTACAAGTACAACCTCCAAGGTTTAATAGGCATTGGCCTTCCAAGAATTGGTCCTTTCCTGCCTCTTCCAGACCTTCTCAGTCCAAACCCAGATCCAGCAGAGCTCCCAGGCTTCATTCCCAGGGTACACACAGGACTAAGCAGTGGGAGCCTCCACTTCCAAATCTGGGAGTAATAAAACTCTCCTCTATGGTAAACTGTTTCAATGACTTCTTTTTAAAACTTCCAAGCACTTTTCAACTAACTGCCCCTTTGGGGGGTAAAGATTGCTGTTAATGCAAAGAACTGGGAACTCATTACCCAGGACAAATGGGTTTTAAATAGTGTCCCAGGGATACAAATTTCACTTCCACACATTACCAACACCAAGCGGGTGGCCAGATCTACTCCCAAATCAGTGGGCAGAGGCCCAAAACCAAGTACTTTCTCTCTTAAGCATGGGGGCTATTCAGTTGGTACCTGAAGAGGAAAAGGGACAGGGTTTCTACTCGAGACTTTTCCTGGTACCCAGAAAAGACAATTCATGGTGTCCTATCCTGGTCCTGACTACTCTAAACACCTTTTTGGTGATTCCAAAATTCAAGATGCTGACTCTTCACCAGTTGCTCCGTATGCTAGGCAAAGGTGCCTGGTTGGCAACACTAGACTTAAAGGAAGCATACCTGCACATCCCAATCAGGGAATCTTGTAGAAGATACCTCCGTTTCAAAGTAGGCTACACACACCATCAGTTCTCTGCACTGCCCTTTGGCTTATCTACTGCGCCCAGGGTATTCACAAAGTGCCTAGCTCCAGTCATTGCTTTTTGCAGGCAAAGAAATATTCAAATATAACCATTCCTGGACGATTGTCTAATTCAGGCAGAAAGGCAAGACATACTTTTAAATCATCTGGCGTTTGTACAAAGGCTGCTAACTTGTCTTGGGTGCACCTTAAATGGAAAGAAATCACACCTGGTACCCTGTCAACAAATTATATTCCTGTGAGCAAGCTTGAATACAACTTCCCAGATGGCTTTCCTCACGCCAGAGAAATAAATTCATTTGACAACCTACTTCAAACAAGTGACCACAAAAACCTGCTATCTGCAAGGCAAATACTTACAAGTCTTGTGATTCATGGCCTCTTGCATTCTTCTAATTCCATATGCAAGGCTGCATATGAGGAAACTACAATGGTATCTAAAAGGCCTGTGGTGTCAACATTTTCAAGATCTAGAAGCAGTGATTCCTATCATACCTTGCCTACGCCTAGAATTCCTTTGTTGGGCAGAGGTCTGCCACCAAAACAAGGGACTACCATTCACACTACCCCCTGCCACCCAAACCCTAACAGACGCATCAGACTATATATGGGGGGCTCACCTTGCAGGGAAGTGCATTCAGGACAAGTGGAACCCAAGTCAAATTCACCTGCATTTCAATCAAAAAGAAATGTTAGCTGTACAGAATGCTCTGACAGCCTTCAAGGACCACATTTTTCCAGGACAATTAATGGTAAGGACGGACAACACCACTGTTACGTGGTACATAAACAAGCAGGGGGGTACACATTCTTACCCCCTCTGCAGACTAGCCATGGCATTGTGGAACACAGCCCTGAGCTACTAAGTGCATGTACAAGCTCAATTCCTGCCAGGAAAACTAAATACACTGGCAGACTAACTAAGCAGAAACCTCATGGACCCACAAGAGTGAAAACTGGAACCAAGGAATTTCAACGTGTTGACAAGCAAGTGGGGGAGCCCATATATATATATACCTGTTTGCTTCTCCCCAGAACTATCAATTGGACAAATTTTGCACAAGGACTCCCCACAAACAAGCTTGGAAAGTGGATGCCCTGTCTTAAGCTGGACAATCTATCAGTTTATGACTTTCTTCCTCTGCCTCTCCTCTCCAAGGTGCTACTAAAGATCAAACTGGACAAACTAAGGACGATACTGATTGCTCTGGACTGGCCACGCCAACACTGAATACCCCCTCTTGCGCAGTGTGTCACTGCTGGTACCATGGCACCTGCCTCAGACCACTACCCTGCTGTCCCAGCAGGAGGACCAGATTCTGCACCCTGAGCTTCAAACCCTGAACCTGGCAACCTGGCTAATTACTTGATCTCTCCATTTCCATCCCTCAGTAAACAAGTGTTGGATGTCATTCTGGAGGCAAAGAGACCTAGTACTAGAAAATCTTATGCTGAAAAATGGAAAAGATTCTGTTCCTGGAACCAAACTCAGGGGATGGGCACAGCAGCGCCCAATTTACCTCATTTTCTTCAATACTTAACTTAGATGCTTCACAGGGGTCTTTCCTTTTCCTCCATCAAAATTCATGCCTCAGCCATTTCAGCTCATTGCAACACAGAACCACCCCTCTTCTCTCATCCACTGCTGAAGCAGATGTTCTTCGTGTTTCACTGTTGCAGTCATTACATTTGGGTAATCTGCTGGCAGGTTGCCCTCAGTCAGCCTGATTAACAAAGTCTTGAGTCCTGCGTCAGTTGCTGTTCCTTCTTCCATGACGTCAGGGGTATAAAACATGCAGCCGACGCCATTACATCAGTCTTTCTTGCTGCACGGTGCCCGAAGCAGAAGCAGTTCGCAAGTGCCGGTCGGCTGACTCTTGAAATTTTCGTTTTCGAGTTTCAGAACCGAACTCTTCAATTAAAAAGCTAAGTACCCCGTTGGGAAACTTTTTCTTGCTCCTTACTGATGTCAGTAAAAGTTAATAATTACATTACTTGTGGGAAGCAAATATCTCATAAGCATTTTAATTTGTACTGCATTCCTTGCCTAGGCCCTGACCACAACGTACCTTGCTGTCGGTTTTGTACTAAATTGAATCAACGGACTATTAAACGTCGGTATATTTTTGCTTCTAAATATTTTGGATCATGCTTTAATTATCCAGAAATGTCGTCTGTTAGGAATCCGACTACTGGAATACCTAAAAAGCGCAAAGAAAAAGACAGAGACCGTCGAGGTCCAAAACTGACAACGACGCTTCTCTTAAGCCAATCATTAATACTCAGTGAGGCCCTTTCGCAGTCCCTGATACCCGCTACTTCTGATTCGCAGGCTTCTACTGAGACCCATTCGGAGTCCGGAATGCCGCGAGATGCTTCAATTATGGAACCCGCGGATGTCTGTACCTTAGATGGGTCCAGAGCCGCTGTGCAGGCACCGGCTTCTGAGGGTGTTTTCAGGCCTACAGATTTGTATATTAGACCGACGCCATCTTTAAAACTAAGGCCAAAATCTAAATCTGTGTCTAAAAAACTGACGCCTGGGCCACATGTGCAGGCCCCTTTGCCTAAAAAACAAATTATTACAATGGCTGAAGATTTAATTACTCTGATCAGGGGTAGCCAACCCCCCCCCCCCCCCCCCCACACACACACACACACTTCTAAGAGGCCTAGGCAAGACATTGATTATGAATCTTCTGAGCAGGATTCTATTTCTTCTGACTCTTCTAATGAACAGGGTTTGTCTATACCTACTTATGAGGACTCTGATGCAGAAAATTCCATTCCTTCTGCTTCTCTCCCTGAGGATTTTTCTTTTGGGGAAACTTTACATACCTTACAGGAACATTTCTGCTGGGAAAGTCATGATTTCTCTTAATCTAAAAAGAGACGTAGGGATTTTCTTCTTCTTCTTCAACATAGGCCTTTGGCTATACCTCCTTTCCTAGACATTGTTGATGATGATTGTTTCAGAATCTAGTATGGCTCTTGATTCTCTGCCTCCAGCTCCTTGTAAGCCAGACAGATACTACAGGGTTCCTGACTCCCACACATTCCTTTTCAAAAATCCTATTGCAGATCCTGAAACCATTTCTCAGGATCCCAAGGGCATTCAGGCTTCTACTGCTAAAAATCCTACCCCTTCTGATAGAGATTCCAGGGTGCTAGATAGATTGGGTAAGTAGGTTAACACTTCTGCAACCTTGTCAATCAGGGCTTTTAACTGTCAATTTCATATACTTAAATACCAGCAGCATATCATGGGACTGCTTAAACAGAAAATGATGTCAATTTCTGACTGTGGAAAATAAAGATTTACAGGATTTATAGCATTCAGCTGAACAAGTTGGAAAACATACTTTGCAATATGGTTTTGATTCTTTGGAGGCCTCTTGCAAGGCTGTTGTCACTGGCTCTCTGCTAAGAAGGCATGCTTGGCTCAAAGAGCAAACTGCGCCTGATAATGTTAAAGCAAAATTGTTGGATGCTTCTTTACAACAGGACCGTCTCTTTGGTAATAAGGCTGAAGAAGTGTTAAAAAAGATGGAAGATGAAGCTAAACCTATGCAAACTGTGAAAAATTTCTTACAAGTGCAACCTCCAATATTTAGTAAGCACTGGCCTACTAAGAACTGGTCTTTTCCAGTTCCTTCAAGAGCCACTCAAGTCAAACCCAGACATTCCAAAGGCTCCAGGTTTCAGTCACAAGGGACTTTTAGATCAAAACAATGGGGTGGCTCCTCCTCCAAATCTGGAAACAACAAGGCACCTCCCTATGGTAAGCAGTCTCAGTGACTTCCCTCTACACTTACCAAGCACTTACTTTTCAGACGCCTCTTTGGGGGGAAAACCGGCACTTCATGTAAGAAACTGGCAACTTATAACCCAGGACAAATGGGTTTTAAATATAGTATCCCAGGGATTCAGATTTCATTTCCACACATTGTCAATCCCAAACGGATGGCCAGACCTGCCCCCAAATCAGTGGGCAGAGGCCCAGAAACAAGTACTGTCTCTCATGAACATGGGATCTATTCAACCAGTCCCAGAAGAGGAAAAGGGACAAGGTTTATATTCAAGACTTTTCCTGGTACCCAGAAAAGACAAATCATGGCGTCCAATTCTGGACTTATCTATTCTAAACACATTTCTGGACATTCCAAAATTCAAGATGCTGTCTCTTCAACATTTACTTCCAATGCTAAGCAAAGATGCCTGGTTGGTAACTCTAGACTTAAGAGGCTTACCTGCATATCCCAATCAGGGAATCTTGCAGACGATACCTCCGCTTCAAAACAGGCTATTTGCATTACCAGATGTTTTTCGTGTTTCACTGTTGCAGTCATTACACTTTGGTTATCCTGCTGGCAGGCTACCCTCAGTCGGCCTGAATTCCAAAGTCTTGGTCCAGCATAGATTGCGGATGTCCTACAAGGATGCATCTGCAGTCATCACATATGGGTTGTCCTGCCTCAGGCAGCCCTTCGGTCGGCCGGATTCCAAAGTCTGGGTCCGGCGTCGGCTGATGTCGCCCTTTCCCTGACGTCAGAGCGCCTGGGTTATAAAAACGTCAGCTGACGCCATCTTCCTCAGTCTTTCTTGCCGCGTGGTGCCCGAAGCAGAAACAGTTCGCAAGTGCCGGTCGGCCAGCTCCTGTAATTCAGCTACCGAAGACTTCAAAAGCTAAGTACCCCGTTGGGGACTCTTTCTTGCCTCAGCCGATGTCAGATAAAGTTAATAATTGCTTAACTTGTGGGAAACAAATACCTCATAAGGATTTCCACTCTTACTGCCTCCCCTGCCTAGGCCCAGACCACGACGTCTCGGCCTGTTCAGCCTGTGCTTCCTTCAACCGACGCACTCTTAGATGTCGGGCGGAGTTTGCAGAGGAATTTTTTGGGGCTAGTTTTTCGTACAGTATGCCATCGGAGACTCCGACTTCACATTTAACAAAGAAACGGAAGGACAAGGACCGACACGCGGGCCGCGGTTTCGGCTGAAACCACGGCCAGGCCTACCGCGAGTGTCTCGGTCTCGGCTGAAACAGAGTCCTTGGTACTTCCGACCCCCGAAACCGCTCAACCGACAACCTCGGCCCCGGAGGCCCCTGCTGAGTCGGTTATTGAATTTCCTTCAGAAACTGGTGTCTTGGAAACTTCCGACACCATTCCTCTAGACAAAACTACACCAGCATGTGGTGCAGTCAGGCCTCCTGCATCCATGTTCATAAAGGCATTCACCAGGGCTAAAGCTGCTAAACACACAAAAGCTGTGCCTCCCAGGGTTATTCCTCAGGGACCCACTACAAGTTCACAGATTCTAACTTTAGCAGAGGACCTTATCTCCTTAATTAGGGGCTCTCAACCCCATCTGGATAGGGGCTCTCAACCTCCTCTAGACAAAAGTCCCAGGGTTGAGCCCTCTGATCCCCACTCCTCAGAGGAGGCCTCTGATGGCTCTGCTCTCTCGGACTACCAGGAGGAGGCTTTTTTGGCCTACGAGGATTCTGATGCAGAGGAATCTATCCCCTCGGCCTCCCCTCCTGAAGAACTATCCTTCGGGGAGACCCTTCACACTATGTGAGAGCATTTCAAATGGCAGGGCCAGGAATTCTCTGATTCCAGGAAAAGATTAAGAACTTTTTTGCATTTACCTCAGCATAGACCTTTGGCTATTCCTCCTGTTTTGAATGTCATTGATGATGTGTACTCTGAGTCTAGCATAACCCCTGACACTCTTCCTTCGGCCCCTGTTAAACCCGATAGGTACTACAGGGTCCCGGACTCGCATCATTTTCTTTACAAGGCCCACTCTGCTGATCCAGAAACTATTTCCCAGGGCCCTAAAGGGGTTGCAGCTGCCACTACTAAAAATCCACTCCCCTCTGAAAGGGAGTCCAGGGCTTTAGAGAGATGGGGTAAAAAAGTGTATACTTCTGCTACTCTTTCTATGAGGGCATTAAATTGTCAATTTCATATGATACAGTACCAAGAGTATTTGTTAGATGAATTGCATAAGAAACTGTCTTCACCTGAACCCCTAGATCGCAAATCACTTCAGGATCTGGTACATAACTCCCAGCAGGTTAGCAACCATTTCTTGCAGTGTGGTTATGATGCATTGGAAGCTTCATGTAGGTCAGCTATGACGGGTGCAGTCATACGTAGGCATGCTTGGCTGAAGGAACAATCTCTGCCAGACCATGTTAAAGCTAAGCTTCTGGATGCTCCACTGGAAAAGCAAAAGTTATTTGGCTCCACTGCTCAGGAGGTCTTAAAGAAATTTGAGGAAAAGGCAAAATCTGTACAAACAGTCAAAGATTTTCTACAAGTCCAACCACCAAGATTCAGCAGAAATTGGCCTACCAAGAATTGGTCCTTTCCAGACACAGAAAGATTTCAGAGAGGCAAGAACAGGCGTGCCAGAGGTAGAGGGCAAGCTAGAGGCTCCTACAGAGGACGTCAATGGCAGCCTCCCAACCAGACAGGTAGTGCAGGACCTACAACTGCTGCACAAGGACAGACTCAACGACTTTGCTTTGACTCCGCCAACCAGGGCTCAATTAGAAGCACCTTTGGGCAGAAAGCTTTCTTTATTCTCAGAAAATTGGCACAGTATTACAAGAGACAAATGGACACTGCAAATAATAGACAAAGGATACAGGTTCCATTTTCACACATTGCCAAAAAGAAAAGGCATGCCAGACCTGCCACCAAATCAAAGGGCAGAGGCTTTGAAACAAATCTCCAACTTAATGCAAATGAAAGCTATAGAAAAGGTTCCTCTTTCAGAACAAGGCCAAGGATTTTATTCCAGACTATTCCTTGTTCCAAGAAAGGAAAATCAATGGAGGCCTATTCTCGATTTGTCCACACTGAATACTTATCTCATTGTGCCAAAATTCAAAATGCTGACTCTACAGCAACTCCTTCCCATGCTGGGCAAGGGGTCTTGGCTGGTGACTCTAGACCTCAAGGAGGCATTACCTGCATGTCCCTATCAGACAAAGTTGCAGAAGACACCTCAGATTTCTTGCAGGTTCAGAGCATTATCAATTCTCAGCATTGCCCTTTGGCTTATCTACTGCGCCCAGAGTATTCACGAAATGCCTGGCATCAGTAATTGCACACTGCAGACTTCAGGGGATTCAAATATACCCATATCTGGACGACTGCCTTATACAAGCAGACAGCCAACAAACTTTGGTAAAGGACTTGAATTATGCCATCCACCTACTGCAGGCCTTGGGATATACAGTCAACATTCACAAATCAAGACTTCTTCCATCCCAAAGAATAACTTTTCTGGGTGTGGATCTAGACACAACCACCCAAATGGCTTTTCTCACAGAAGAAAAACAAAGACAACTACTGGATTACTTCAAGAATATGACAAGACAAACTCAGCTGACTGCAAGGAAAATCCTGCAGGCCCTGGGTTACATGGCATCTTGCATTCTTCTGATTCCACAAGCAAGGCTGCATATGAGGAAACTACAATGGTACCTAAGGAGTTTATGGACTCAGCACAGTCACAGCTTAGAAACTTTGATCCCACTCATTCCATGCCTCCAAAAGGAATTTCTGTGGTGGGCTCAAGCAAGCCAGTCAAACAGGGGTCTGCCCTTCAGCAAGCCAATAGCCAGCCAAACCATTACTACGGACGCTTCAGACCACGGTTGGGGAGCTCACATGGAGGGCAGATGTATTCAAGGACTATGATCACAAAAGGAGCTACGCATGCACATAAACCAAAAGGAAATGCTGGCAGTGATGCATGCAGTCGAGGCCTTCAAACTCTTTCTGCATCAAGGCCACCTGCTAATAAGGACAGACAACACCACAGTTATGTGGTACATAAACAAGCAAGGAGGCACCTATTCCTACCCTCTTTGCAGACTGGCAATGAATCTATGGGAACTTTCCTTGAAACTCAATATAGAGTTGCAATCCCAGTTTGTGCCAAGAAAAGACAATATACTGGTGGACAGCTTAAGCAGAAATATCATGGATGCACACGAATGGATGCTGCACCCAGACATCTTCCTACAGATAACACAATCATGGGGAAGGCCGGACATAGATATTTTTGCCTCCCCCCACAATCATCAGCTGAAGAAATTCTGCTCAAGGACATACCACCCACAAGCATGGAAAGTGGACGCCCTCTCTTTCAGCTGGAGAACTCTAACAGTGTATGCATTTCCACCTCTTCCATTAATGACCAAGGTCTTACTGAAGATCAGGACAGAGCAGCCAAAAGTGATTCTGATAGCTCCGGACTGGCCAAGACAGCACTGGTACCCACTGTTAAAGAGCATGTCACGCACGAAACCATGGCCTCTTCCTCAATGGCCACTTCTCCTGACACAGCACAATTATAAAACTCTGCATTCCAACCTGAAAACCTTGCAACTAACAGCCTGGAAAATACCTTGACTCCTCCTCAGGATAAGCTATCCAAGAGAGTGAAGGGATATCATCATGGAAGCTCGCCGGCCTTCCACAAGAAAGGCATATTCAGCAAAATGGAAAAGATTTCACACTTGGAGCACCACAAAGGGCCTAGATGCGACAGTGATGAACATGGCACATATCCTGGAGTACTTGGCAGAAATGCTCCACAGTGGTCTGTCTTATGCTTCAGCAATTTCAGCAGAGTACAATACTGATCCACCTGTCTTTTCTCATCCTCTCCTAAGACAGTTTCTAAGAGGAATTAAAAACATCAATCCTCCAAGGAAACCTCCAGTGCCTACTTGGGACCTTAACTTCGTGTTGGAAAAACTAACTCTGCCTCCCTTTGAACCAGCAGCATCTGCAGAACTACAGTTCCTGTCTTGGAAGACCGCCTTCCTTTTGGCCATAACCTCAGCAAGAAGAGTATCTGAGTTACAGGCCCTCATGGCAGTACAGCCATTTCTTATTTTTCATCAGGACAGAGTCTCATTGAGAACCAATCCTTCATTTATGCCAAAGGTGGTATCCAGGATCTCATTAAACTAAGCTATTCACCTGCCTACCTTCTTTCCAAATCCACAAAACAAAGGGGAGAAACTTCTGCACACCCTGGACATACACAGACAGTTGCGCTACTACTTGGACAGAACTAAAAGCTGCAGAAAAACTGACCAGCTGTTGGTAGCATATGCTGCTGGTGCACAAGGAAAAGCAATTTCCAAACAGACAATTTCAAAATGGATAGGGAATTGCATTTGTTTTTGTTATTCCTTTCATGGAAAAACTGTGCCAGCTAACATTAGACCTCATTCCACCAGAGCCACCTCCACAGCCTTAAGAGGGGTGGCTACCAAGGACATTTTAGAAGCTGCTACATGGAGCTCCGTGCATACATTTTCCAAGCATTACAATTTACCTTTATATTCCAGATCCAGAGCAGGCTTTGCTACGGCAGTCCTGCAGGGCATTTTAGCTACACCATCCTTTATATAGATCCTCCACCCCCAGATTGGCTATGGTATTCTACCCATATGTGATGACTGTAGATGCATACCTATCGGACATCTACATTTATGGTAGGTACAAAACTGTACTTTGCCTCTTCCCTGACGTCAGTGCGCCAGGGGTATAAAAGATGCAGCTGACGCCATTTTCTTCAGTCTTTCTTGCCGCGTGGTGCCCGAAGCAGAAGCAGTTCGCAAGAACCAGTCGGCCGACTCCTGAGATTTTCGTGTTCGAATTCTAGATCCGAAGTCTTCATTTAAAGCCAAGTACCCCATTGGGGAAAACTTTTTTCTTGCTCCAGACTGATGTCAGAAAAAGTTAATAATTGTATTTCTTGTGGGAAGCAAATACCTCATAAGGATTTTCATTCTTACTGTATTCCTTGACTAGGCCCTGACCACGACATTGCTTGTTGTCAGTTTTGTGCTAGATTTAACCAGCGCACTATAAAGCGCTGGTACGATTTTGCTTTTCACTATTTTGGCTGAAGATTTAGTTACACAATGCCGTCGGATAGTCAACAGACTACTGCAATTCACAAGAAACGCAAAGAAAAGGACAGGCATCCGAGGTCTAAAACCGATGACTAGGCTTCTTCGAAGCCTGTTGCCGGTTCGCCGGCTCTGTGAGTTGCTTTCGCAGCCCCTGACGCCCGCTACTTTGGAACCGCAGGCCGCTATAGACTCCCACGTGGAGTCGCCTAGGCCGCTGGAAGCTCAAGGTTTTGGACCTTCGGAAACTATTCCCTCAGATGGGTCCGGAGCCGCTGTGCAGGCATCGGCTTCTGAGGATGTTTTCAGACCTACTCAATTGTACATTAAATCGACTCCAGCAACAAAGGCAAAGACTAAAGCATCTTTAAAGAAAGAAACAAGTACAACAGCCTCATGGCCAGGCCTCCTTGTTTCCTGCCTTTCCTAACCTAGAATAGTCCTTTATACAGGCTTTGCTGTATTCTGGACTTTTGAATAGTTCCTGTGTTGCCCATTTCCGTACTTGGATAGAAGGAAGTTTCCGTGCTCACCAATGGGAGTGGGGAGCCTTGAGCAGCCTATCTGTCCCTGAAGGAGTGACCTCAGCACAAGAATCTTATAGTTAATTGGCCGTTTTGGGCCATTTCTAGCTCTTTAAAGTTCCCTGAATAAAAAAAAATGCTTTAGCGCGGCTTTGTGCGATTGTGCGCGTAGCACATCATCGGGCAGCGCCGCTTAATCGGGTTTAAACTATTCCCGGCTCCACAAAGTCTACTCTTCACTTTTTTCCTTAGTACTGCTCTATCTCTCAAATTAAACATCCTATTCTCAATCTAAGGCCCTGCACTTGCCCATATAAGCAATCTTACAACTCAGCACTAGTAAACTAAAAGTACTACATTCTCATATACTCCCTTCGAGTACCTTGTCCCCTATTGGTCCTTTTTCAGTGATAAAGGCGTTCCCTATACTATTCTAGCATGTCCAAAGGTCAGTTAATGGTTTCTTCTCCAGTGTAGCTGGTGAATCTGGGAATCTTGAGGCAATGTTACAACTGTCTCATGTACACAGACAACCCTCTCCTCCTCCCAACAAGTTCAAATATATGTGAGAGATGCAACCATATAGCCAAACTGGAGGCTGAGCTCTCTTAACTCAAAACTGGTGCAACCAGTCAGGAGGAGAAGGTAACCTCACACATCACAAATCCAGTCTCACATAGTTCTATCACAACAGCAAACCAAACACATAAACACACAAAAATAAACTCGGAGGCTCTAAATAAAAATCTGCCCAAGCAGCAGAGACCTCCAAAGCAGACTTCCAAGCAAACACTACTCCCAAAACAAAACATGTGCAACACATAGTTCACAAAGTCAGTGTGCCAAACAATCACAGCCCTTAAGGCTAAATAACACACCTGATACACTTGTAATAGGTGATTCTATAGTGAGACACACTGACGTCCCGCACACCAAGCTGAACAAAGAGAAGGTCACAGTGAGCTGCCTGTCGGGCGCTAGGATCCGCCACATAACACAAGCACTCGGGTCACTCCAAAGCAAGTACAGATATGACTCTGTCATTGTCCATGCTGGTGTGAATGACCTGAGACGTACCTCCCTCGAGTACATGAAAAGAGACATAGAGGAGCTCTCTGATCATGTAGCCCAGGCTGGTATGACCCTGACCTTGAGCAGCATCTTACTCTCACCTAGAATGATGCCACAGTATAAAGACAAAATGATCGATTTTAACAATTGGCTAAAATTTTGGTGTCATTCAAAGGGGATTCAGTGTCTGTCAGCCTGGGATGACTTGCTCGACAAGCCACGTTGCTTCGCTAGGGACGGCTTGCACCTGTCACCCCTGGGCTTTCGGATATTGGCAAAGGCTCTTGCCACCCCCATACTGTCTTTTTTAGGCAAGGCTCAAAAGACAAACCCTCCTCCATAGACAACACAATGAATAAGAAACTAAGGGTAATGCTGCTAAACGCTAGAAGTCTAAACCTCAAGATGCACGCACTCGAAGCCCTCCTCAGTATGGAGAACATTGATATCTGTGCAGTGACAGAAACCTGGTTCAAGGCTCCAGAGAGCACACCCAGCCACTACTAGGTTATACCTCATATCATGCTCTTCGGCCCCAAAACTCAGACTGATCCACAAAAGGAGGGGGAGTATCCATATCCATCAAAGATACCCACACCTCCAGGTTAGTGGCATTGCAAGAAGCATCGGAGACCATCCATGTGCAACTAACAGTGGGCAAAACAGCTTTTCAGTTTGTAGCATGTTACAGACCACCCTCTCAAAATCAGGAATCCCACTCTGCTTTCTTGAGAACACTGGAGAACATGAAGATCTCTCCAAACACCATTATATTGGGTGACTTCAACTACCCAAACATAGACTGGGAGCAATACTCAAGCCCCAACACCCTAGCCCAAAGGTTCCTAGAATTTAGAAACTCAGATGCTATGGAACAGCTAGTCACCACTCCCACAAGAGGGGAAAACATACTTGACCTAATCATCACCAACATGGGGACTCTATGCTCCATACCAGAGGTATACCCCTCATTGGTAAGACCGGACCATAAATTAATCTCACTGGATATCCACATCCCGACCCCAACCCCAGCCCAGAAAACCACAGTGAAAAACTTCTCAAAAGCAAACTTCACACTTCTGAAAACTGAGGTGGAATCCTTCAAAGCCCTTGGGCAAGTGGAAACTACGGCCCAAACTGCAGAATCCTATATAAACGCATTCTATGGACACCTCCAGGAATGCATGGATCATGCTATCCCAAATAAAACCAAGACCCAATTTTCCAAAGCCAGGCGTCCAGTCTGGTGGATCCCAGCCATAAATAAGCTGTACAACAGAAGGAGGAAGCTACTACATGATGGAGCAAAATCCCTAAAAGGGAAGGCATCTCTGATCAGTACTAGCAAAAAACTACATTTCCTCATAAAATCCTCCAAGGCCAGCTTCGAGAGAAAAATTGCACAGGAAACTAAAGATAATCACAAGGCCTTCTTCAGCTATGTTAGGAACCTGGGATGCAACTCCCAGATATGCTCAGAGTTGATCCAAGATGACAAAAAATACACGGAACCTACGGACATTGCCAACATCCTGGCAGACAGGTTCAGTGCAAACCCCCCCCCCCCCCCCCCCCGCCAAGAGCAAATATCTATCCCAGCAGAGTGCTGCCTCCCTAACATCTCAGATGCTCAGGTGAAAGCTGCCCTCTCCAAAGCAAACAACACAGCATCAATTGGACCAGACGGTGTCCCGGGTTGTGTCCTACATGAACTCCAAGAAGAACTAAACCCTCACGTGAAGCTGCTGTACAATTTCAGCCTTACTACAGGATATGTGCCCAAAGAATGGCGTACAGCAACAGTGGTCCCACTCCACAAAGGTGGTGCTTCTACGGACCCCGGAAACTATCGCCCCATAAGCCTGACTAGCCTAGTCTGCAAAGCTATGCAGAGGATCATCATGGAACTCATAAACAAAGACATTGGGGACCTACAGACACTAGATCCTACCCAATTCGGCTTTAAGGGCAGATCCTGCCTCTTGAACCTGGTCGATTTCTTTGAAACAGTCACCAAGGCCATAGATGAAGGGAAGGTAGTCCACACAGCCTACCTGGATCTCACAAAAGCATTCGACACAATACCCCACTCGGGCATCATAGATAAGCTATCCAGCTTAAATATAAACTCCTATGTCACTGGATGGGTTGCAAACTGGCTCAAAGACAGAACCCACAGAGTCAGAATTGCTGGAGCCATGTCAGACTCGAAACAAGTCACAAGTAGCGTCCCACAAGGCTCAGTCATGGGACCTCTCTTGTTCGGTATATATTTTTCTGAGGTACAGGCTAACACGGGAGGACTGTGGCTGACCAAGTTCATAGATGACTGCAAACTGGGCACCATAATCGACTCTCCAGCTGACACGAGCATCCTTCAAAAGGGTCTCTCAGAGACGGAAAACTGGTGCCAGAGCCATGGCCTAAAGCTAAACGCCATAAAATGTATAGTCATACCCTTTGGCAGAAACAAAGTGCCTACAAATTACCACATAGGTAGTAACCCACTAAGTATGGAGGGAGTAATTAGGGACCTGGGGACCCAAGTCGATAGTAATCTCTCCTTCGACAACCACATTGCCAAAGTGGTTAGAAAGACCTTCTGTATAGCCCACCTTATCATGAAAGGATTCACATCTAGATCAAGAGAGGTCATCGTGCCCCTTTATTCATCCTTCATCAGGCCCATAATAGAATACAATGCCCCATTTGGGATGTACCTTACCCGACACCTGCAGCAACTAGAAAGACACCAAAAGTACCTCACAAAGAGGATCAAGGGACTCGAACAGATGCCATATGCTGCTCGGTTAAAGAAACTCCAGCTCTACTCAGTTGCATACCGCCTACTTAGAGGCGGTCTATGCCTGACATATAAAGATATGTCCAACCAGGAATTAATGGACATGCTCCACCTCAGAAAATTCAAATCCTTTAGAGCTATGCGCTCGAGGGACTTGAACCTCAGAACAGAAATAAATAGGACATGCTGGAGGGACAGATTCATAACCCAGAGGCTCCCTTCGCTCTGGAATAAAATCCCAGTACATGTTAGGCAGAGCCCCCTCACTGACTCTCTTCAAGAGGAATTTTGACGAGTGGATGGGAGATAGTAGGTTTACCCCGGGGATTACTTCTGTGTCACTACTAGACAGAGGCACAGTAAACTAACCTTAAAAAGGGCACAGTAAACTCAATTCAAAGGGTGGCGAAAGCCAAACACACTCTGGCTAGTCTTGTGAATGCCCTAGGGCAGATAGCCTAGTGTGAATGTATGAACCTATAAAAAACAGATGCTCAAAATGGCCGAAGACTTAATTACTTTGATCAGGAGTTCCCATCCCCCTCCTGATAAGAGGCCTAGGCAAGAGACAGAATATGAATCTTCAGATCAGGTTTCCATTTCTTCAGATTCCTCTTCTGATCAGGAATAACTCTCTTCCTCCCTATGAGGATTCTGATGCTGAAGAATCTATCCCTTCAGCCTCTCCTCCTGAGGATTACTCTTTTGGGGAAACCTTGCATACCATGAGGGAACATTTCCACTGGGAGAGCCAAGATTATTCTGACTCAAAGGAAGTACTCCCACAACACAGGCCCCTAGCTATTCTGCCTGTGTTAGACATTGTAGATGATGTATTTTCAGAGTCCAGCCTGACCCCTGACTCCTTACCTCCAGCTTCTGTTAAGCCGGACAGGTATTGCAGGGTTCCTGACTCTCATAAATTCCTTTTCAAAAACCCTGCTGCTAACCCAGAAACTATTTCCCGGGGTTCAAAAGGGGTCAAGGCATCCACTGCAAAAAACCCTACCCCCTCCGACAGGGATTCTAGGGCATTAGACAGATGGGGAAAAAGATTTACACCTCTGCTACCTTGGCTGTAAGGGCTCTAAATTGTCAGTTTCATGTGCTCGAATATCCGCAATATATTATGTCACTGCTTAAACAGAAAATGTTGATAAATTCTGAAGGTGCAGAAAACAAAGAAATGCAGGATTTATTGCATGCAGCTAAGCAAGTTGGAAAGCATACTTTGCACTGTGGTTTTGATTCTTTGGAGGCCTCCTGCAGGGCCGCTGTCACTGGTTCTGTCATTAGGAGGCATGCTTGGTTAAAGGAACAAAATTTACCAGATCATGTTAAAGCAAAATTATTAGATGCTCCATTACAACATGATACTTTGTTTGGTGTTAAAGCAGAAAATCTATGCAAACAGTTAAGGATTTCTTACAGGTGCAACCTCCGGTATTTAGCAGACACTGGCCTAAAAAGAATTGGTCCTTTCCAGTGTCAGACTGCAAAGGGGCAGATACAGATGTCCAAGAGGCAGATCCAAGCCCCAAGGTTCATACAGGTCTAAACAGTGGGGTGCTTCTACCTCCAAAATTGGAGAAGACCAATCACAGCCTTACAGGAAACAGTCCCAATAACTTCCCCCTGCCTGCGCCAAGCATTTATCTTCTGGCAGCACCTTTAGGGGGAAAACTAGCACTTTTTTCTCAAAATTGGCACATAATAACCCAGGACAAATGGGTCTTAGACATAGTGTCACGGGGCTACAAGTTTCATTTTCATACCCTGCCAAGGCCAAACGGTTGGCCAGACCTACCAAAAATACCAATGGGCAGAGGCACAAAAACAAATCTCATCCCTCATGGAAATGAGGGCATTTCAGCAAGTACCAGAACAAGAGCAGGGGCAAGGGTTTTATTCAAGACTGTTCTTGGTACCCAGAAAGGACAAAGCCTGGAGACCAATACTGGACCTATCTATTCTAAACACATACCTGGATATACCAAAATTCAAAATGTTGACCTTACAGGAGCTTCTGCCCATGCTGGGTAAGAAGGCTTGGCTTGTGACTTTAGACCTAAAAGAGGCATACCTGCATGTCCCAATCAGACAAACATGCAGAAGATACCTCAGATTCAAAGCTGGCTCAATGCACTACCAATTCTCTGCACTGCCCTTTGGCTTATCTACTGTGCCCAGGGTCTTCACAAAGTGCCTGGCACCAGTAATTGCATTCTGCAGACAGAGGAATACAAATATATCCTTACTTGGACAACTGCCTCATACAAGCAGAGAACAAGGACGTTCTACTACAACATCTGGCGTTTGTAAAAAGATTACTACCATGCCTAGGGTACACAGTCAACGAACAGAAATCATAACTAGTACCCTCACAAGAGATAATATTCCTGGGTGCAAGCTTAAATACAACTGCCCAGATGGCTTATCTCACGCCAGACAAACAAAGGCAACTGACTACCTATTTCAAATTGTTGGCAACAAAGGCACAGTTATCTGCAAGAAAAATTCTGCAGGCTTTGGGCTTCATGACATCCTGCATTCTACTAATTCCATATGCAAGACTGCGTAGGAGAAAACTTCAATGGTACCCTACTCTCATTCCCTGCCTGCAACAGGAGTTTCAATGGTGGGCGAAGGCCTTTCACCAGAAGAAGGGACAGCTATTCACCTTACCCCCAGGCAGATATTGACAACGGATGCATCAGATTATGCCTGGGGGGCACACATGTCCGGAAGATGTATTCAAGGCACATGGTCTGCCAACCAAATGCATCTACATATCGATCAAAAAGAGATGCTAGCTGTTCAGAATGCCCTGACAGCCCTCAAGGACCTACTTCATCCGGGACAACTACTGATAAAGACAGACAATACCACGGTCATGTGGTATATAAACAAGCAGGGAGGCACTCATTCTTACCCCCTCTGTAGACTAGCCATGACTTTGTGGGACACAGCATTGACTTACCAGGTACATGTGCAGGCACGATTCCTGCCAGGAAAGATAAATACTCTAGCAGACGAACTAAGCAGAAACCTCATGGATCCCCACGAATGGAAATTGGATCCACAAGTCTTCAACATGATGATAAGGAAATGGGGATGCCCAGATATAGACCTATTTGCCTCTCCTCACAGCTGCCAACTAAAGAGATTCTGCACAAGGACTTATCACAGACAAGCATGGAAAGTGGATGCCCTATCTTTCAGCTGGAATAACTTAACAGTATATACCTTTCCTCCACTGCCTCACCTCCCCAAGGTACTCCTAAAGGTCAGACAAGAAAAGCCAAAAATGATACTGATTGCCCCAGACTGGCCCCGCCAGTACTGGTATCCAATCCTAAGGAACTTGTCTCAGTGCCCAGCCTGGACCTTACCTCACATACCTCACCTGCTGTCCCACCAAAACAATCAGATCCTGCACAGCCAACTCAAGACCTTAAGTCTGGCAGCATGGCGGATAATGTAGTCATACAAAACGTACCTCTCCCTAAAGCGGTGATGGATGTCATTTTGGAGTCCAGGAGGCCTAGTACTAGAAAATCTTATGCTGGAAAATGGAAGAGATTCTGTGCCTGGAGCCAGACACAAGGAATTGACAGAGCAGTACCAAATATTCCTCAGATTTTGCAATACCTAACTGAGATGCTGGACAAAGGCCTATTTTTTTCATCAATTAAAATTCATGCCTCTGCCATTTCGGCTCATTACAATACAGAGCCACCAATCTTTTCTCATCCTTTGTTAAGGCAGTACCTCAGAGGATCCAAAAGTACCTGCATGGGACCTCAATTATGTTTTGGAAAAACTCACTCTGCCTCCTTTTGAGCCAGCCGCTGCAGCTGATATAAAGTTTTTGTCTTGGAAAACAGCTCTGCTCCTAGCAATAACCTCTGCAAGGTGAGTCTCAGAGCTACAGGTGCACTCATAGCTGTGGAACCGTTTATCATTTTTTATCCGAACAGGGTTTCTCTGAGGACAAACCCGACATTTATGCCTAAGGTAGTGTCCAGTGTGGCCCTTAACCAAACTATCCATCTGCCTACTTTTTATCCAAGCCCACAGAATAAGGGGGAGATAATTCTGCATTCTTTGGACATACACAGACAGCTATGCTTCTACTTGAACAGAACCAAAGCTTTCAGACAAACTGAGCAACTACTAGTGGCATATGCTGCATGATCACAAGTAAAGGCCATCTCAAAGCAGACTATTTCAAAGTAGATAGGCCACTGCATTCGTTTCTGCTATTCACAACATGGCAAGCCAGTGCCTAAGGGCATTAGGCCACATTCTACCAGAGCAGCAGCCACTTCAGCAGCCTTCCTCAGGGGAGTACCAATCAAAGACATTTTAGAGGCTGCTACCTGGAGTTCAGTACGCACTTTACAAAGCACTATCATTTACCACTCTACTCTAAATCCAGGGCAGGCTTTGCCACTGCAGTTCTGCAGGGCCTCATAGCCGCTCCTAATGCTATTTAGCTCCAGCCTCCCAACCATAGCTTTGGGATTCAACCCAAGTGTAATGACTGCAACAGTGAAACACGAAGAACATAGTACAGTTGTGTACACTTACCATAAATGTAGATGTTCGAGTGTATTCACTGTTGCATTCCAGGTTACCCACCCACCATCCCCCATCTCTTTTTGCTGGAACTTAGCTGCACTTCTCTAATCTATACAACCTATGTGGTGTATTTGCTTGTAGATGAAGGTGTAATATATTTTGGTGCATGCATGTTTGATTGGCATATTTTTAGCCTTCCTTTTTGGGGGCACCTGACATCTGGGGCAAGAAAACTGAAGAAAATGATGTCGGCTCCATCTTTTATACCCCTGGCACACTGACGTCAGGGAAGAGATGACAGCAACCGATGCCGGACCAAGACTTTGGAATTCAGGCCGACTGAGGGTAGCCTGCCAGCAGGGATAACCCAAGTGTAATGACTGTAACAGTGAATACACTCGAACATCTACATTTATGGTAAGTGTACACAACTGTACTTTCTCTGCACTGCCCTTTGGCTTATCTACTGTGCCCAGGGTCTTCACAAAGTGCCTAGCTCAAGTAATTGCATTTTACAGGCAAAGAAATATTCAAATATATCCATACCTGGACGATTGTCTAATTCAGGCAGGAAAACAGGGACATTCTTCAAAAACATCCGGCGTTTGTAAAAAAGGATCTGATATTGTTCATCCTCGTTCATTCCTTACGCATGGGGTATCGGTTCTGACCTCTGAACCGAGCCGGCCATGTACCAAGCTCGCGTCAGCTACAAACTCTCCAGCTAAACTCTTACCCATAATCCTCCTCTCCCTGTTACCTCAAATTTAGTTTGCCGCTTTGCCATTCGGTCGTGTCAAGCTGCTTCTCTTGAGCCAAGTATAGTTACTTTTTGTCAGAATAGTCATTCATATAACTTTTTCTGTCAGAAAAGTTTCTATTTGTTGTCTCTTACCCTATTGCATCTAGCGACCAGATTTTCTTGAGTTTTCTTCTATTTTTCTGTACACCTTTTACCGCGAGGTATTTCTCCCCTACTATCGTTGGTAATTTTCCCTTTTTTTTCATACCTTCGGGTATTCTTTTGTATCATTGCTGGTACCCTTTCTACTATCCCTTTTTTCTGTCATGGCAGATAAGAAAGGTAGTCTGGGTTTTAAAAGGTGTTCTGATTGTGGACACAAATTACCTACATCTGATGCACACACTTTGTGCGTTTATTGTTTGGGGGCGTCCCATTTATCTGTTGATCCGCCCTGTACTATCTGTGAAAATTTTTCTAACAGATCCTTGTTAGAAAGGAAAAACAAGTCGTCGCTGAAGGGACTTCTTAAATCTCCCTTTTCAGAGGCTATTTCTGGGTCGGAGGCCTCAACCCCTCCTAGAGCCCATATGAAAATTTTGGATGTTCACACTAAGGCCAAGTCTTTGCCTTCGTCCCCGGCTGGGGGCTCCCACCAATCAAAACCTAAAAAGGCTAAAGTTTCCGCTCCGGAGCTCACTCAGCCAGCCCCAGTGCTTTCGGTACTTAGACTTTCAGCACCGAGGCCTTCAGCTCCATTAGTGATTTCGGCTCCGTCTTCTCCTGCAGCCTTCACTATATCGGCACCGAGGGGCTCCGTGGTTCAGATTATTACGACTACTGTATCAGCGCCTACCGCTCAGTCAGCACAGACCTTTACCACGTCTGCTCAGCCATCTTACTCTGAACCGACGCTTCAGTTGTTGGCTCCAATATTTGTTTGTTCCAGCTTCGGTACCAACAACCACTTCGGCACCGATCCCTATGTCAGTGCAGACCGTGACCTCAGCACCGATGACTTCCTTGGTGCAGACACCTGTAGTCCAGTCTCTCTCTGCACCCTTGTTCTTGGTGTGGACTGGTGAGGTGGGCACCAAGTTTGTCTCTTCTGTGGGCAGGCCTGTTTCTCTCTCAGTCTCCGTGAGGTCCACTAGAAGCCTTTCCGAACACAGTGTGTTGAGTCTTGTGGCTCCAGTGCTTTTGGCCAGAGGTATCCCACCCCCCAGAACCTATCCTTCCTTGGGAGGTGATCACCCATCCGCAAAGACCCCTTCTTACTCTCCTCCTTCATTGCCTTTGAAGTCCATTGATATAGCTCAGTCTTCCCCCTCTGCGGTTCCCTTTATGGATCTCACTAAGGAACCGCAGTTGCCTTAGTGGCAGGAAAGTTTTGCTATGACCCAGGATGACCGTTGTGACCCGCGTAATTTGCTGCTCCACAGCCAGCCGAGGACTCTGAGTCGGCAGGCTGAGCCACTTGGGGGAGAGGTGACCCCTGTCCTGGATACTTACTCCTCTTCAGGTGGACCAGCCTTTCAACTGATGGAGAAGGCTTTCGCTTCTGCTGGCGATACTGGGCTGTCTGTCCCCTTACCCTCCTCTGGTACACAGGTTTCACAAGTCGCACCTAGCGGACACCGGGTGCAAGGGCCTCAGGACATATTCCCACAGGAAACCTCTTTTCTGCTGTCTTCCCCAGCTTCTCCCTCTGAGGAAGTCCACTGGAAAAGTTTGTGTAAGAGGAAGCACATGGACTCCACAGAGGAGTCCCTTACTGAAGACACAGACTTTGAGGGGGGAAGGATCCCCTCGCTCACCCTCTGAGGTATCCTTTGGTGATATCCTCAAAATCCTTAAACAGAGAGGTGACTGGCAGCCCTCTAGTCTGACCTCTGAGGAGTCTGTGTTCCTGCAGGCTTTTCGTGCTCAGCCCCCTACCTCCTGGGTTACTCCACCTGCCGATGAACTTATCCGGCTCATGGTGCAGTGTGTGTGGAAGGCTCCTGACACCATCAAGGCTATTCCCCGGAGGCCAGATGAGATTTTGTCCCCTCCTGCTACGGATCCCCATTGTTCAAAAGGTCTTCCTGTGGATGCTCTGGTGGTGGCGGTCGCAACAAAAAAGGATCTGGCAGAAGAAGAAAGCCAGACTGTCCATCCGTCTAACGAAGAGTCCTGGGTCCTGGACAGGATAGGGAAGTGCACCTTTGCATCAATGACCTTTATTATCAGGTCCCTGAATTATATGGCACACTTTACCAGGCTTCAAAGGGATCTGATTTCCGATCTCTCTGAAACATTGGCTTGTGCCGTGTCTGATGAGGTCCGTGACAAAGTGGCCTCTCATCTGGCCACCATTGAATCAAGGTCTAACTCCTCTATGCGACTGATATCTCATGCATCAGAAGGTGCAGCTAGAGTGGTGGGTTCAGCTGCGGTCTTAAGACGCCACGCCTGGATGCGCTTGTGCAATTTCGCAGAATCCTTTAAGGCTTCCTTTCTTAACACTTCAATTGAGGCCTCTTCGTTGTTTGGACCCAAAGTTAAAAGCACACTGGCCAGATGTGAACAGGGCGGTAAGACCCTTTCTGCTGTAGGTGTCCATTATTCTTCCCCTCAACGTGCTTTCTCCCGAAACCAAAAGAGTAGGAAGATATGGTTCAAGAAATCTCAGGATGTTCATCATGTTTCACTGTTGCAGTCATGACTGTAGGGTTCTCCCCTGCCGGCAGGCAGTCCTCGGTCGGCCAGAATCCCAAAGTCTGGGTCCGGCGTCGGCTGCACAGCCATGCTCCCTGACTTCAGAGCGCCAGGAGTACAAAGCTGGCAGCCGACGCCATGCTCTCCAGTCTTTCTTGCCGTGCGGTGATAACAGTTCGCAAGTGCCGGTCGGCTGACTCCTGACAACGTACTTCAGTCCGAAGACTTTCTTCTCCTACTCAAAGCTAAGTACCCCGTTGGGGAAACTTTTTTCTTGCTCCAGTCCGATGTCAGAATTTTGTTTGGATCCAAGGCTGAAGAGGTGATAAAGAAGATGGAGGACAAGGCAAAATGCATGCAAATGGTTAAGGATTTCTTACAAGTACAGCCACCCAGATTTAGTAGGAATTGGCCTACTAAAAATTGGTCCTTTCCCAATTCAGACAGGCCTCAGAGGGGTAGATACAGACGCTCCCGAGGAAGGCCCCAAACGCAAGCCTCTTATAGACCAAGACATTGGACTGCTTCCACCCCTAGGGGAGGAGAGGACAGGTCGCAAGCTCATAGAAAACAGGCTCAATGACTCCCTCTGTTGCGCTGCAGGAACTTCTTACCTGGAAGCCCCTCTCGGAGGAAAACTTTTTCTTTTTCACCTAAATTGGACTTATATAACCCAAGACAAGTGGGTTCTGGATGTGGTTTCAAGAGGTTGCAAATTCCATTTTCATACCCTACCAAGACCAAGCGGATGGCCGGATCTACCAAAACATCAATGGTTAGAGGCCTTAATCCAGGTGGAAGCCCTCTTGGCTATGAAAGCCATAGAACTGGTTCCACTTTCAGAAATGGGACAAGGTTTTTTCTCAAGGCTCTTTCTAGTCCCCAGGAAGCAAAATTCATGGAGACCCATTCTGGATCGGTCAGTCTTGAACACTTTTCTCAAGATACCAAAATTCAAGATGCTTACTCTACAGCAGCTACTTCCAATGCTGACCAAAAATGCATGGATGGTAACTTTGGATTTAAAGGAGGCTTATTTACACATTCCCATCAGGTAGGAGTGCAGAAAACACCTCAGGTTCAAGGCCGGATCGAGCCACTATCAATTCTCTGCGCTGCCCTTTGGATTGTCTACTGCGCCCAGGGTCTTCACCAAATGCCTGGCTCCAGTAGTAGCTTATTGCAGACTCAAGGGAATTCAAATTTACCCTTATCTGGACGACTGTCTTATTCAGGCAGACAGCAAGGATGTCTTACTCCAGCATCTAGAATTTGTTCAGAAACTTCTTAAGTTCCTGGGATTCACTTTCAAAACCTTGGCATCATTCACTCAGCTATCTGCAAGGAAATTCCTGCAAGACTACATATGAGGAAAATACAATGGTACCTAAAAAGTGTATGGTCTCAGCATTGCCACAGTTTAGACATATACAGATCACCGTCCTGCCTTGTCTTCAAAAGGAATTCCTTTGGTGGTCCAAGGCATGTACTCAAAACAAAGGGAAAGCCTTCAGTCTGCCTCCAGCCAGTCAGATACTAACCACGGACGCCTCAGATTATGCATGGGGAGCCCATTTGCAGGGCAACTGTCTGCGGGGCCTTTGGACAAAGGATCAGAAGCACCTGCATATCAATTTAAAGGAAATGTTAGCCGTTCAGAACGCTCTATTGGCCTTCAGGAATCTTCTACAACCAGGACAACTACTGATACGGACAGACAACACCACAGTTATGTGGTATATAAACAAGCAAGGGGGATCGCATTCCTATCCCCTTTGCAGACTAGCCATGAATCTATGGAACACAGCTCTAGCTTGCAAACTGGACCTTCAAGCTCAGTTTCTACCAGGGAAGCAAAACATCCTGGCAGATAGTCTGAGCAGAAACATGTCAGACCCACACGAATGGATGCTGGACACCAAAATATTCAAGATGATTACAGCAGTCTGGGGATGTCCTCACATAGACCTCTTTGTATCCCACCTCAATCATCAACTACAGATTTTTTGCACAAGGACATTCCACGAACTAGCTTGGAAAGTGGATGCACTATCATTCAGTTGGAGAAACCTCTCGGGGTATGCCTTCCCGCCTCTACCTCTTCTTCCACGGGTGTTATTAAAGATCAAGGAGGACAAGCCCAAGATGATAATTTTACTGGCCCCAAATTGGCCTCCACAGTTTTGGTACCCAGCACTGAAAAGCCTTTCTCTGGAGCCCCTTTGGCTTTTACCTCAGACTCCGAACCTTCTGTCCCAACACCAGGGTCAGGTTCTGCACTCCCATGTCAAAACTCTCAGCCTGGCTGCCTGGTTAATCCAGGGTCTATGATTCATTCTCTCTTACCCAAGCAGGTTATGGATGTCATTTTAGAAGCCAGACGTCCTAGCACTAGAAAATCTTATGCAGGAAAATGGAAAAGATTTTGCACCTGGATGCAGGCTAAGGATTCGGATCCTCTTATTCCTAACATTCCTCTGATTTTACTTTACCTGACAGACCTCTTACATAAGGGTCTCTCTTTTTCTTCCATAAAGATACATGCCTCTGCTATTTCTGCTCATTATAATACAGACCCTCCAATCTTTTCCCACCAGCTCATGAGACATTTTCTCAGAGGAGCTAAGAACTTAAGGCCCCCTAAATCTCCACCCATTCCTGCCTGGGATCTCAACTATGTTTTGGAAAAACTCACCTTACCTCCTTTTGAGCCTGCTGCCACATCTGACATCAAGTTTTTATCTTGGAAGACAGCCATCCTGTTAGCTCTGACCTCTGCCAGGAGAGTTTCGGAGTTGCAAGCTCTCATGGCTGTGGAACCTTATATTATTTTTCACCAAGACAGGGTGTCTTTAAGGACTAATCCTACTTTCATGCCTACGGTGGTTTCCAAAGTGGCTTTAAATCAAACTATTCACCTGCCAACTTTTTTCCCCAGTTCTCAAAATAGGGGGGAAAGGATCTTGCATTCCTTGGATGTACACAGACAACTACGTTTTTACCTGGACAGAACCAAGGACATCAGGAAATCAGAGCAATTGTTTGTTTCTTATGATGTCCTTCATGGATGCATCTGCAGTCATAACAACTGGGTTGTCCTGTCGTCAGGCAGCCCTTCAGTCGGCCGGATTCCAAAGTCCGGGTCCGGCTTCGGCTGATGTCGCACTTCACCCGACGTCATCTCTGTTGGTCTTCGGGTATAAAGGCATCAGCCGACGCCATTTTCCCCAGTCTTTCTTGCCGCGTGGCGCCCGAAGCAGAAGCTGTTCGCAAGTGCCGGTCGGTCGGATCCAGAGATTACTTCTACCGAATACTACGAAGACTTCTAAAGCTAAGTACCCCGTTGGGGACTCTTTCTTGCCTCAGCCGATGTCAGAAAAAGTTAATAATTGTTTAACCTGTGGGAAACAAATACCTCATAAAGATTTCCACTCTCTCTGTCTGCCTTGTTTAGGCCCAGCCCACGACGTAGCAGCCTGTTCGGCCTGTGCTTCATTCAACCGACGAACGCTTAGGCGTCGGTCGGAGTTTGCTGAACAGTTTTTCGATTCTGATTTTGCGTATATTATGCCGTCGGATCCTCCGACTACCCAAACTGCTAAAAAACGCAAAGATAAAGACCGACACTCGTGGTCCGCGGTTTCGGCCGAAACCATGGTTAAGCAAACCGCGAGTGTCTCGGTTTCGGCCGAAACCGAGAAAGCTGTTCAAAATACAGCAGAATCTATCACTACCACTGAGGCCCCTGCTACTTCTCTTGAATCGGCCTCAGAAATTTTATCCACTACGGTGGTTGCCACTGACTTATCAGACACCATTCCCTTGGATGTCTCTACCCCAGCACGTGGTGCTGCTAGGCCTCCAGCAGCCATGTCCATTAAGGCCTTTGCCAGGGCCAAAGCAGCCAAAACTACTAAAACAGTGCCTGCTAAACCCCCTACAACCAGGCCCTCTTCTAGTTCACAAATGCTTACTCTGGCAGAAGATTTAATTTCATTAATTAGGGATCTCAATCTCACCCAGACAGGGCCTCTCAGCCCCAGAGAAGAGACCTAGGGCAGAGCCCCGAGCCTGTGTCCTCTGATGATTCTGCCGATGAATCAGACATAACAGACCAGCCAGAGGCTCCTTTCTCCAATTTTGAAGACTCAGATGCTGAAGAATCCATTCCAGCTGCCTCCCCGCCAGAAGAATTCTCCTTTGGGGAAACCTTACATGCCATGCGAGAGCAGTTCCAATGGCAGCAGCAGGATTTCTCAGACTCCAGAAAAAGACTTAGAACCTTTCTGCACCTTCCACAGCACAGGCCCTTAGCTATACCTCCTGTGCTCTCTGTGGTGGATGATGCCTTCAATGATGTCTGCTCTGCACCAGATTCTTTACCTCCAGCCCCTGCCAAACCAGACAGATTTTACAGGGTACCAGACACTCATCATCACCTTTACAAGGCCCCACTTGCAGACCCCGAAACTATATCCCAGGGTCCCAAGGCAGTAGCCGCGACCACAGCTAAAAACCCTATTCCTTCTGAAAGGGAAGCCAGGTCTTTAGACAGATGGGGCAAAAAGGTCTACACTTCAGCTACTCTCTCAGCTAGAGCTTTAAACTGTCAGTTTCACATGATACAATACCAAGAGTTTATGCTTGATCAGTTAACAAAAAAGCTATCCTCTGATGAATCAATTGATAAGAAATATGTATTAGAAATGGTAAATAACATACAACAGGTTAGTAACCATTCCTTAAAATGTGGCTATGATGCACTGGAGGCTTCATTTAGATCAGCCATGACTGGCACAGTGATAAGAAGGCATGCATGGCTAAAGGAACAAGCTTTACGGATCATGTTAAAGCTAAGTTATTAGATGCTCCTATGGATAAGACCAGCTTGTTTGGTACACCTGCCCAGCAGGTAATGAAGAAAATGGAAGAAAAGGCAAAATCTGTTCAAACGGTTAAAGATTTCTTGCAGGTCCAACCCCCAAGGTTTAGCAGGAACTGGCCTGCCAAAAATTGGTCCTTTCCTGACTCCACAAGATCCCAAAGGGGCAGGAATAGACGTTCCAGAGGCAGAAACCAATCCAGAGGAGGTGCCTACAGAGGACGACAGTGGCAAGGTAACAACAGAGGCACAGACACAACCACTGCCACTACAACAACACAACCACATTGACTTGACTCTAAATCCGCCTACCAGGGAACAAATAGCAGCTCCATTAGGCGGCAAATTAACCTTATTTTCAAAGAACTGGCACTATATCACAAAAGACAAGTGGATTTTACAAACCATAGATCAAGGTTACCGTTTCCACTTCCACACTTTACCAGTCAAAAGAGGAATGCCAAATCTACCTCCAAATCAAAAAACAGAGGCTCTACAACAGATAATGCAGTTAGCAAACATGAGAGCTGTGGAAAGAGTGCCAACAACAGAACAAGGAAAGGGATTCTACTCCAGACTATTCCTAGTTCCAAGAAAGGAAAAAAGTTGGAGACCTATTCTCGACCTGTCCACCTTAAATACATACATCATTGTCCCAAAATTCAAAATGCTGACCCTACAGCAACTTCTTCCCATGCTGGGCAAGGAGTGTTGGCTGGTAACTCTAGATCTCAAGGAGGCATACCTGCACGTCCCCATTCGACCAATCTGCAGAAGATACCTCAGATTTCTTGCAGGATCAGAGCATTATCAATTCTCAGCATTGCCCTTTGGCTTATCTACTGCGCCCAGAGTATTCACAAAATGCCTGGCATCAGTAATCGCCCACTGCAGACTACAGGGAATTCAAATTTACCCATACCTGGACGACTGCCTGCTACAAGGGGACAGCAAAAGCAAGCTGACAACAGATCTACAAAGGGTCATTTACTTGCTACAAGCACTGGGATACACAGTCAATTTACAAAAATCAAGGCTGATACCATCCCAAACAAGGACATTCTTGGGCGCGGAATTGGACACAGTAAAACAAATGGCATTCCTAACTGCAGAAAAACAAAAAGAACTCCCTCTTTACTTCTTGGCACTAACAAAACAGAACAAGTTAACAGCAAGAAAAGTACTACATGCCTTGGGCTTCATGGCATCATGCATAATCTTGGTCCCACTTGCCAGACTACATATGAGAAAACTACAGTGGTACCTAAAGAATTTATGGTCCCAACACAGGCACAGCCTAGAAACAGAAATTCCACTAATTCCATGCTTAAAACAGGAGTTCCTATGGTGGGCTCAAGCATGCCAGTCAAACCCAGGGCTACCCTTTCGCAGATGTCAAGCAAGCCAGACCATCACAACAGACGCTTCAGACCTAGGATGGGGGGCCCACATGCTGGACAAATGCGTGCAAGGATTGTGGACGCAGGATCAACTTCACCTGCACATCAACCTAAAAGAAATGCTGGCAGTAAAACTGGCAATCCAAAACTTCAGACCATTTCTCAAAGAGGGCCAGTTGATAAGGACAGACAACACCACAGTCATGTGGTACATCAACAAACAGGGAGGCACTCATTCATACCCCCTATGCAGAATGACTTTGGAGCTGTGGAACCTGGCACTCAGCTACAACATCCAGTTACAGGCAATATTTGTACCGCAAAAGAAAATACTCTAGCAGACATATTAAGCAGAACCACATCGGATGCCCACGAATGGATGCTACACCGGACATCTTCAAGACCATCTCAAAGAAATGGGGAATGCCTCAGATAGATCTGTTTGCTTCCCTCTCAATCACCAGCTCAAAAGTTCTGCACAAGGACATTCCACCCACTAGCATGGAAAGTGGATTCGCTCTCCTTCAGCTGGAAAGGCCTAACAGCATATGCATTCCCACCTCTTCCCTTGATACACAAGGTATTACTAAAAATCAAGGAAGAACGTCCAAGGATAATCCTAATAGCTCCAAACTGGCCAAGACAACACTGGTACCCACTACTGAGGAGCATGTCTCAGAACAATATGTGGCCAATACCCCTGATGCCTTTGATGTTAACTCAGAACAACTACAGCATCATGCATCCAAACCTAACAACGTTGCAACTGACTGCATGGAACATCACATAGCAGCAGCTAATCCAGAACTCTCCCAAAGAGTTAAAGACATTATTCTTGAAGCCCGCAGACCTTCAACAAGAAGGAACTATGCAGGAAAATGGAAAAGGTTTGTCATTTGGAGTACTGAAAGAGGAAAAGATGTGTCAAACATAGATATGCCTAACATTCTGGAGTATCTGGCAGAACTTCTACATTCAGGCCTGTCCTACTCCTCCATCAAGATACATGCATCAGCTATATCAGCAGAATACAGCTTTGCTCCACCTGTTTTTTCACACCCATTACTCAGACAGTTCCTCAGAGGAATCAAGAATGTAAAACCTCCAAGGAAACCGCCATTGCCAGCTTGGGACTTGAACTTTGTGCTAGAAAAGTTGACACTATCACCCTTTGAGCCAGCAGCAACAGCAGACCTACAGCATCTATCGTGGAAAACGGCCTTCCTACTGGCAATAACCTCAGCCAGGAGGGTTTCTGAACTTCAGGCCCTAATGGCAGTACAACCCTTCCTAATCTTCCATCAAGATAGAGTGTCCATGAGGACTAATCCTACATTTATGCCTAAGGTGGTATCCAGAGTGTCTTTAAACCAGGCAATCCACCTACCTACCTTCTTTCCCAACCCACAAAACAGAGGGGAAAGAATACTGCATACCTTGGATGTACATAGACAGCTACGCTACTACTTGGACAGAACAAAAAGTAGCAGAAAAACTGACCAGCTTTTTGTAGCCTGTGCAACAGGAGGGGAAGGAAAAGCTATTTCCAAACAGACAATCTCCAAATGGATAGGAAATTGCATACGATTCTGTTACTCCTTCCATGGAAAACCAATTCCACAGAACATAAGACCTCATTCTACAAGGGCAACAGCCACTACCACAGCCTTCTTACGAGGAGTGGCAACCAAAGACATTATTGAGGCGGCTACTTGGACCTCCGTGCATACATTTGCCAAGCATTATAATTTGCCTCTATATTCCAGATCCCGAGCAGGGTTTGCCACTGCTGTACTGCAAGGGATCCTAAACACACCATAATCTAGTTTTTCCCTCCTCCCCTAGTTGGCTATGGTATTCTACCCAGTTGTTATGACTGCAGATGCATCCATGAAGGACATAGTACAGTTTTGTACCTACCATAAATGTAGATGTCCGAACTGGATAGCATCTGCAGTCAGGATTACCCTCCCACCTTCCCCTCTGTGGTACTCCTAGGGTGTTTACCCTCCTAATAGCTAGCTGGTGGGGGGAGTCTTTTATGGTGTATTTGTTTGTATATATGTACATACATGCTTATTTTTGTGTTTACCACTATCTTTCCTGGAAACATTGGCATTTTTCCAAATTTTAGCCTTCAAGAGGGCTACTGGCATCTGGGGCAAGAAACACTGAGGAAAATGGCGTCGGCTGATGCCTTTATACCCGAAGACCAACAGAGATGACGTCGGGTGAAGTGCGACATCAGCCGAAGCCGGACCCGGACTTTGGAATCCGGCCGACTGAAGGGCTGCCTGACGACAGGACAACCCAGTTGTTATGACTGCAGATGCTATCCAGTTCGGACATCTACATTTATGGTAGGTACAAAACTGTACTTTTCAATTTCCCAAAGTAAAGCCATTTCAAAACAGACCATTTCTAAATGGATTGCTCATGGAATCACATTTTGTTATTCACACCATGGAAAGCAAATCCCAGGGAGTATAAGGACTCACTCTACCAGAGCTGCTGCCACTTCAGCTGCCTTCCTCAGGGGAGTTCCTACCAAAGACATTTTGGAAGCTGCAACTTGGAGTTCAGTGCATACTTTTTCTAAGTACTACAATCTACCTCTCTACTCTAAGTCTAGGGCAGGCTTTGCTTCTGCAGTCTTGTAGGGCCTTTTATTCTGCTTTGGGACTCAACCCTACAGTCATGACTGCAACAGTGAAACACGATGAACATAGTACAGTTGTGTACACTTACCATAAATGTAGATGTTCGAATGTCTGCACTGTTGCAGTCTGGGTTACCCTCCCTCCTGTCCCCTCTCATTTTTTCTTTTGTGTGGTTCCCTTCTTCACCCTTCTTCTGAGGTGTATTTGCAAAGGGTATGGGATTTTACTCATTTTGGAACACCTGACATCTGGGGCAAGAAAAACTGGAGAACATGGCGTCGGCTGCCAGCTTTGTACTCCTGGCGCTCTGACATCAGGGAGCATGGCTGAGCAGCCGACGCCGGACCCAGACTTTGGGATTCTGGCCGACCGAGGACTGCCTGCCGGCAGGGGAGAACCCTACAGTCATGACTGCAACAGTGAAGACACTCGAACATCTACATTTATGGTAAGTGTACACACCTGCACTGTCCTTTCTGTGACACACAGGCCGAGTTCTCCCCTAGAGGCAGAAAC
Source organism: Protopterus annectens (assembly GCF_019279795.1). Lineage (NCBI taxonomy): Eukaryota > Metazoa > Chordata > Ceratodontiformes > Protopteridae > Protopterus > Protopterus annectens. The sequence continues at coordinate 124,127,424 of NC_056749.1, forward strand.
TCACAGGGAAGATTCTCCTTTCGGGGCAGAGGGGGTCCGCATAACCAGGGTTCCGGGGACTCTTTCCCTGGCCAATCCTACCAGCACTCCTGAAGAGCGATCCAACTCCTTTCCTCTGGAGGTGGTTGGGAGTCATTTCTCCTTGTACCCTTCTGCCTGGCTAACCATCACCACCGATTCTTGGGTACAAAGGATTATGACCAGAGGTTATTTTATCCCCTTCGATATTTGTCCTGTCCCTTCAAAAAACCTTCCTGACGTTCCACCCAGTCAAAGGGAAGAAGCAGCACTAGAGATAGAAACGCTGCTAAGAAAGAGAGTCATCCAAATAGTCCCTCCAGACCAGATAGGATCCGGATTCTACTCAAGACTATTTTTGGTACCAAAGAAAACCGGGGACTGGAGACCAATTTTGGATCTCAGTGTATTGAACAAGTTTGTGAGAGTACAAAAATTCCAGATGGTTAGAATACAGTCTATCCTCCTGCTTTTGGAAAAAGACGATTGGATGTGCTCGATCTTCAAGATGCGTACTACCGCATAAAAGTGGACAGGCCATTAAGAAGATTTCTGTTGTTCCATGCAGGAGACGGTCATTACCAGTTCAGAGTACTGCCGTTCGGACTCTTTACAGCCCCCAGAGTGTTCACAGAGTGCATGGCAGTTGTCGCAGCTCACTTGCGACTTCAAGGATTCCAGGTGTTTCCATACCTAGACAACTGGCTCATTTCCACCCCCACCAGGCATTTACTGGAAGAAGCCATGGCATACTCTCTCCTCACTGCACAAAGGCTATACATAACCATAAACTGGCAAAAATCCAATCTCACCCCATCTCAGTTGACAGAATTCATAGGGGTTATCTTGGACACAAAGAACTGCAAAGCTGCCATTCCAGAGCACAGAATTTTAAGGATAAAGCAACAACTGATTCCAATCCTTTCAAGGGATAAATCCACAGCTCAGTCTGTTCTACAGCTGTTGGGTTCCATGGCAACCTCCATCACCATTGTCCCCCTGGCCAGGTTTCATATGAGGCTTCTACAAGGGCCACTGCTCACCCAATGGTATCCTTTTCAGCATCCTCTTTCAGCCAAGATTCGAACCCACAGGTGCAAACAGGATTTAAATTGGTGGATGACACACAGTCTCTCACAATGGTCTCGCCCCTTCTCCCCCCAGCAACCAAAGGCCACAGTGACCACGGACACCTCCCTGATGAGGTTGGGGGGGTTATGTCAGGGACAGATGGTCCAAGGCACTTGATCTGAACTGGAGGCCCATCTGCATATAAATGTTCTAGAGCTGAGGGCGGTGCTTCTGGTGTTGCAAGCATTCCATCCCCTGCTGCCATCTGGGACAATTGCGATTCAATCAGACAACATGGCGGTGGTCTGCTACATCAACAAGCAAGGTAGAACCAAATCTTACCCTCTTTGTCGAGAGTCTATGAGGATATGGCAATGGCTACCAACCGTTTTCTTCTAGCAACACACATTCCCGGGAGTTCCAACGTGATAGCAGACAGACTCAGCAGGTGAATTCTACAACTTCACGAGTGGTCCCTGAATCCCTTGATAGCGGCAGAGATCTTCCACCACTGGGGCCATCCTTGCTGCGACCTCTTTGCATCCCCTACAAACTACAAATGCAGCAACTACTTCGCCCTGATTCCCCCTCCAGGACAGTCACCCAGGGATGCTCTAGTTCATGATTGGCCCTAGGGTCTTCTTTATGCATTCCCACCCTTTCCCCTCATTCCCCAGTTTCTGAAGAAAGCCCGTCAGTTGAGCAAGGTGATCCTCATAGCACCATATTGGCCGCATCAGATTTGGTTCCCCCTTCCTTTGGCCTCACCTACTAGATCGACCATGGATTCTCCATCCAACCCTGGAGTTGATCTCACACCCACAGAACCCGATTCATCCCAACTTGAACAGCCTGAAGCTCACAGCTTGGCTACTCCAATTCCCTTGATTGCCAGACACAATGATCTTTCTTTACCAGTACGTGACATTCTCATTGCATCTCATAAGTCTTCCACTAGAATTACTTATCTAAGCAAGTGGAAAAGATTTACCTGTTGGCTGAAAGATAAACAAGTAGATCCCTTCTCAGCAGCAGTGTCGATAATACTAGACTGTCTGGCCGACCTTTTCCACTCGGGTCTGTCGATCTCTACCATTAGAGTTCATTTGGCTGCAATTTCTAATTTCCATGAGGGTGTCCAAGATTCCTCTCCATGTCTCACAAATTGTGCAAGACCTTCGTAAAAGGTGTGAATCATCTGAAGCCACCTTTTAGAGAACCTATTCAACAATGGGATCTATCATTAGTTTTACAAGCTCTGACAATGCCACTCTTCGAACCAGCCTTTTCTTGCGACCTCAAGTATTTGTCATGGAAAACTTGTATTTGGTCGCCATTATTTCTGCCAGACGTATCTCTGAGCTTCAAACTTTATGTATCAAGAGTCCATACTTGATTTTTCATAGAAATAGAGTGTCTTTGAGAACTAATCTTTCATTTTTGCCAAAAGTGATCTCGGAAATGTCTATTAATCAAACCATTGAATTGCCAGATGTCCTTCAAGGATGCATCTGCAGTCATAACAAATGGGTTGTCCTGTCGTCAGGCAGCCCTTCAGTCGGCCGGATTCCAAAGTCTGGGTCTGGCCTCGGCTGGTGTCGCACTTCACCCGACGTCATCTCTGCTGGTCTTCGGGTATAAAGGCATCAGCCGACGCCATTTTCCCAGTCTTTCTTGCCGCGTGGCGCCCGAAGCAGAAGCTGTTCGCAAGTGCCGGTCGGTCAGATCCAGAGATTACTACTACCGAATACTACTTCGAAGACTTCTAAAAGCTAAGTACCGCGTTGGGGACTCTTTCTTGCCTCAGCCGATGTCAGAAAAAGTAAATAACTGTTTAACTTGTGGGAAACAAATACCTCATAAAGATTTCCACTCTTACTGCTTACCTTGTTTAGGCCCAGACCACGACGTAGCAGCCTGTTTAGCCTGTGCTTCCTTCAACCGACGAACGCTTAGGCGTCGGTCGGAGTTTGCTGAACAGTTTTTCGGCTCAGATTTTGTGTACATTATGCCGTCGGATCCTCTGACTTCTCAAATTGTTAAAACGCAAAGAAAAAGACCGACACTCGCGGTCCGCGGTTTCGGCCGAAACCTCGGTTAAGCAAACCGCGAGTGTCTCTGTTTCGGCCGAAACCGAGCAAACGGGTCAATCTTCAGCCGAATCCATGACTACTACCGAGGCTCCTGCTACCCTAGTTGAATCGGCCTCTGAAGTTTTGCCTACTAATGTGGTTCCTATAGAATTATCAGACACCAGCCCTTTGGATGTCTCTACCCCAGCACGTGGTGCTGCTAGGCCTCCTGCAGCCATGTCTATTAAGGCCTTTGCCAGGGCTAAAGCAGCCAAAACTGCTAAATCAGTGCCTGTTAAGCCCCCCTCACACAGGCCCAGTTCCAGTTCTGAAATGCTTACTCTGGCAGAGGATCTCATCTCTTTAATAAGGGGATCCCAATCTCACCCAGACAGGGCCTCTCAGCCTCCAGAAAAGAGACCTAGAGCAGAGCCCCCAGAGCCAGTGTCCTCAGATGATTCTTCTGATGATTCAGACATTACAGACCATCCAGAGACTCCTTTTTCTACTTATGAAGATTCCGATGCTGAAGAATCTATTCCATCTGCCTCTCCACCAGAGGAATTGTCCTTTGGGGGAAACCTTACATGCCATGAGAGAGCAATTCCAATGGCAGGGACAAGATTTCTCAGATTCAAGAAAAAGGCTTAGGACCTTTCTACACTTACCGCAACATAGGCCCTTAGCTATACCTCCAGTTCTGCCTGTTGTGGATGATGCATTTAATGATGTTTGCACTGCTCCTGATACTTTGCCTCCAGCCCCTGCCAAACCAGATAGGTTTTACAGGGTACCGGACACTCATCACCACTTATACAAGGCCCCACTTGCAGATCCTGAGACTATCTCCCAGGGGCCTTAGGCAGTAGCTTCGACCTCAGCAAAAAACCCTCTCCCTTCTGAAAGGGAATCCAGGTCCTTAGAGAGATGGGGTAAAAAAAGTTTACACCTCTGCTACTCTTTCAGCTAGAGCTTTGAACTGTCAGTTTCATATGATCCAATACCAAGAGTTTATGCTTGATCAGTTAACTAAGAAACTGTCCTCTGATGACTCCTTAGATAAGAAATATGTTTTAGAAATGGTGAATAACATTCAGCAGGTTTGTAACCATTCTTTAAAATGTGGCTATGATGCACTGGAGGCTTCATTTAGATCAGCCATGACTGGCACAGTTATAAGAAGGCATGCATGGTTGAAAGAGCAGGTCTTGCGGATCATGTTAAAGCAAAGCTGTTAGATGCTCCTATGGATAAGGCCAGTCTATTTGGTTCTCCTGCTCAGCAAGTAATGAAGAAAATGGAAGAGAAGGCAAAATCTGTACAAACAGTTAAAGATTTCTTACAGGTTCAGCCCCTAAGGTTTAGCAGGAACTGGCCTTCCAAAATTGGTCCTTTCCAGACTCCTCTAAATCTCAGAGAGGCAGGAATAGACGTTCCAGAGGCAGAAATCAATCCAGAGGAGGTGCCTACAGAGGACGCCAGTGGCAAGGCAATAACCAGCGAGGCACAGACACAACCACTGCCACTGCAACAGGACAATCACAGTGACTTGGCTCTGACACGCCTACCAGGGAACAAATAGCAGCACCCTTAGGCGGAAAGTTAGCCTTATTTTCAAAAAAATTGGCACTATATCACAAAAGACAAGTGGATTTTGCAGACCATAGACCAAGGCTACAGGTTTCACTTCCACACCTTACCAGTAAAAAGAGGAATGCCAAACCTACCTCCAAATCAGAAAACAGAAGCTCTAAAGCAGATAGCTCAATTAACAAAGATGAGAGCTGTGGAAAGAGTACCACCAACAGAACAGGGCAAAGGATTCTACTCCAGACTCTTCCTAGTACCAAGAAAAGAGAAAAGTTGGAGACCTATTCTCGACCTGTCCCCCTTAAACACATTCATCATTGTCCCAAAATTCAAAATGCTGACCCTACAGCAACTTCTTCCCATGCTGGGCAAGGAGTGTTGGCTGGTAACTCTAGATCTCAAGGAGGCATACCTGCACGTCCCCATACGACCAAATTGCAGAAGATACCTCAGATTTCTTGCAGGATCAGAGCATTATCAATTCTCAGCATTGCCCTTTGGCTTATCTACTGCCCAGAGTATTCACAAAATGCCTGGCATCAGTAATCGCTCATTGCAGGCTACAGGAAATCCAAATTTATCCATACCTGGACGACTGCCTGATACAAGCGGACAACAAAAGCAAACTGACAAAAGACTTACAAAGAGTCATTTGCTTACTACAAGCCCTGGGATACACAGTCAATTTAAAAAAGTCAAGACTAATACCATCCCAAACAAAAACATTCTTGGGTGCAGAATTGGACACAGTAAAACAAATGGCATTCCTAACTGCAGAAAAACAAGAACAACTCCCTCATTACTTCTTGGCATTAACAAAGCAGAACAAACTAACAGCAAGGAAAGTACTGCAGGCCTTGGGCTTCATGGCATCATGCATAATCCTGGTCCCCCATGCCAGATTGCATATTAGAAAACTACAGTGGTACCTAAAGAATTTATGGTCTCAACACAGGCACAGCTTAGAAACTGATATACCACTAATCCCATGCCTGAAACAAGAGTTCCTATGGTGGGCTCAAGCATGCCAGTCAAACCCACGCTTGCCCTTCCACAACTTTCAAGCAAGCCAAACCATCACAACGGACGCCTCAGACCTAGGTTGGGGGGCCCACATGCTGGACAAATGCATACAAGGATTATGGACCCCAGATCAACTGCACCTGCACATAAATCAAAAAGAAATGCTGGCAGTAAAACTAGCAATCCAGAATTTCAGACCATTCCTCAAAGAAGGCCATTTGATGATAAGGACAGACAACACCACAGTCATGTGGTACATCAACAAACAGGGAGGCACTCATTCATACCCCCTATGCCGAATGACTCTGGACCTATGGAATATGGCTCTGAGCTACAACATTCAGTTACAGGCAATATTTGTACCGGAAAGAAAACATCCTAGCAGACATGTTAAGCAGAACTACCTCGGATGCTCACGAATGGATGCTACACCCGGACATCTTCAAGGCCATCACACAGAAATGGGGAATGCCACAAATAGACCTCTTCGCATCCCCACTCAATCACCAGCTCAAGAAATTCTGCACAGGGACATACCACCCACTTGCATGGAAGGTGGACTCTCTATCCTTCAGTTGGAAAGGCCTGACAGCATATGCATTCCCACCTCTTCCTTTGATGCACAAGATACTACTGAAAATCAAAGAGGAGCGTCCAAGGATAATTCTGATAGCTCCAAATTGGCCAAGACAACACTGGTACCCATTGCTGAGGAGCATGTCACGGGGGAGAACGTGGACACTACCCCTGATGCCTTTGATGTTAACTCAGAACGACTACAACATCATGCATCCAAATCTAAAAACTCTGCAACTAACTGCCTGGAACATTACATAACAGCAACTAACCCAGATTTATCCCAAAGGGTTAAATACATTATCCTGGAGGCCCGCAGACCTTCTACAAGAAGGAACTATGCAGGGAAATGGAAAAGGTTTGTCATTTGGAGCACTGAAAGAGGAAAAGATCGTCAAAGATAGATATTGCCAACATCCTGGAGTATTTGGCAGAGCTTCTCCATACAGGCCTGTCCTATTCCTCCATCAAGATACATGCATCAGCTATTTCTGCAGAATACAGCTCGATCCCCTGTCTTCTCACATCCTCTACTCAGGCAGTTCCTCAGAGGAATCAAGAATGTAAAACCTCCTAGGAAACCACCATTACCAGCATGGGACTTGAACTTTGTGCTAGAAAAATTGACACTCCCTCCATTCGAACCAGCAGCAACAGCAGATCTTCAACACCTATCCTGGAAAACTGCTTTCCTACTGGCAATTACTTCAGCAAGAAGGGTTTCGGAACTACAGGCCTTAATGGCAGTACAACCCTTCCTAATCTTCCATCAAGATAGAGTATCCATGAGAACTAATCCTACATTTATGCCTAAGGTGATGTCCTTCATGGATGCATCTGCAGTCATAACAACTGGGTTGTCCTGTCGTCAGGCAGCCCTTCAGTCGGCCGGATTCCAAAGTCCGGGTCCGGCTTCGGCTGATGTCGCACTTCACCCGACGTCATCTCTGTTGGTCTTCGGGTATAAAAGCATCAGCCGACGCCATTTTCCTCAGTCTTTCTTGCCGTGGCACCAAGCAGAAGCTGTTCGCAAGTGCCGGTCGGTCGGATCCAGAGATTACTTCTACCGAATACTACAAGACTTCTAAAGCTAAGTACCCGTTGGGGACTCTTTCTTGCCTCAGCCGATGTCAGAAAAAGTTAATAATTGTTTAACCTGTGGGAAACAAATACCTCATAAAGATTTCCACTCTTATTGTCTGCCTTGTTTAGGCCCAGCCCACGACGTAGCAGCCTGTTCGGCCTGTGTTTCTTTCAACCGACGAACGCTTAGGCGTCGGTCGGAGTTTGCAGAACAGTTTTTCGGTTCTGATTTTGCGTACATTATGCCGTCGGATCCTCCGACTACCCAATCTACCAAAAAACGCAAAGATAAAGACCGACACTCGCGGTCCGCGGTTTCAGCCGAAACCATGGTTAGGCAAACATGAGTGTCTCGGTTTCGGCCGAAACCGAGAAAACTGATCAAAGTACAGCTGAACCTATCTCTACAACTGAGGCCCCTGCTACCACTCTTGAATCGGCCTCAGAAATTTTATCCACTACGGTGGTTGCCACTGACTTATCAGACACCATTCCCTTGGATGTCTCTACCCCAGCACGTGGTGCTGCTAGGCCTCCAGCGGCCATGTCCATTAAGGCCTTCGCCAGGGCTAAAGCAGCCAAGACTACTAAGACAGTGCCTGTTAAACCCCACACAACCAGGCCCTCTTCTAGTTCTCAAATGCTTACTTTGGCAGAATATTTAATTTCATTAATTAGAGGATCTCAATCTCACCCAGACAGGGCCTCTCAGCCCCCAGAGAAGAGACCTAGGGCAGAGCCCCCTGAGCCAGTGTCCTCTGATGATTCTGCTGACGAATCAGACATAACTGACCAGCCAGAGGCTCCTTTCTCCAATTTTGAAGATTCTGATGCTGAAGAATCCATTCCAGCTGCTTCCCCACCAGAAGAATTCTCCTTTGGGGAAACCTTACATGCCATGCGAGAGCAGTTCCAATGGCAGCAACAGGATTTTTCAGACTCCAGAAAAAGACTTTGGACCTTTCTGCACCTCCCACAGCACAGGCCCTTAGCTATACCTCCTGTTCTCTCTGTGGTGGATGATGCTCTCAATGATGTCTGCTCCGCTCCAGATTCTTTACCCCCAGCCCCTGCCAAACCAGGCAGAGTTTACAGGGTGCCAGATACTCATCACCACCTTTACAAGGCCCCACTTGCAGACCCAAACTATATCCCAGGGTCCCAAGGCAGTAGCCGCGACCATAGCTAAAAACCCTATTCCTTCTGAAAGGGAAGCAAGGTCATTAGACAGATGGGGTAAAAAGGTCTACACTTCAGCTACTCTCTCAGCTAGAGCTTTAAACTGTCAGTTTCACATGATACAATACCAAGAGTTTATGCTTGATCAGTTAACTAAAAAACTAACCACTGATGAATCTCTTGATAAGAAATATGTATTAGAAATGATAAATAACATACAACAGGTTAGCAACCATTCCTTAAAATGTGGCTATGATGCACTGGAGGCTTCATTTAGATCAGCCATGACTGGCACAGTGATAAGAAGGCATGCATGGCTAAAGGAGCAAGCTTTACCGGATCATGTTAAAGCTAAGTTGCTAGATGCTCCTATGGATAAGACAAGTTTGTTTGGTACACCTGCCCAGCAGGTTATGAAGAAAATGGAAGAAAAGGCAAAATCTGTTCAAACGGTTAAAGATTTCTTGCAGGTTCAACCCCAAGGTTTAGCAGGAACTGGCCTGCCAAAAATTGGTCCTTTCCTGACTCCACAAAATTTCAAAGGGGCAGGAATAGACGTTCCAGAGGCAGAAACCAATCCAGAGGAGGTGCCTACAGAGGACGACAGTGGCAAGGTAACAACAGAGGCACAGACACAACCACTGCCACTACATCAGCACAACCACAGTGACTTAACCCTAAATCCGCCTACCAGGGAACAAATAGCGGCTCCTCTAGCGGAAAGTTAACCTTATTTTCAAAGAACTGGCACTACATAACAAAAGACAAGTGGATTTTACAAACCATAGATCAAGGTTACCGGTTTCACTTCCACACTTTACCAGTCAAAAGAGGAATGCCAAATCTACCTCCAAATCAAAAACAGAGGCACTACAACAGATAATGGAGTTAGCAAACATGAGAGCTGTGGAAAGAGTGCCAACAGCAGAGCAAGGAAAGGGGTTCTACTCCAGACTATTCCTAGTTCCAAGAAAGGAAAAAGTTAGAGACCAATTCTCGACCTGTCCACCTTAAATACATACATCATTGTCCCAAAATTCAAAATGCTGACCCTACAGCAACTTCTTCCCATGCTGGGCAAGGAGTCTTGGCTGGTAACTCTAGATCTCAAGGAGGCATACCTGCACGTCCCCATTCGACCAATCTGCAGAAGATACCTCAGATTTCTTGCAGGATCAGAGCACTATCAATTCTCAGCATTGCCCTTTGGCTTATCTACTGCGCCCAGAGTATTCACAAAATGCCTGGCATCAGTAATCGCCCATTGCAGACTACAGGAATTCAAATTTACCCATACCTGGACGACTGCCTGCTACAAGGGGACAACAAAAGCAAGCTGACAACAGATTTACAAAGGGTCATTTACTTGCTGCAAGCACTGGGATACACAGTCAATTTACAAAAGTCAAGGCTGATACCATCCCAAACAAGGACATTCTTGGGCTGAATTGGACACAGTAAAACAAATGGCATTCCTGACTACAGAAAAACAAAAAGAACTCCCTCTTTACTTCTTGGCACTAACAAAACTGAACAAGTTAACAGCAAGAAAAGTACTGCAGGCCTTGGGCTTCATGGCATCATGCATAATCTTGGTCCCATTTGCCAGACTACATATGAGAAAACTACAGTGGTACCTAAAGAATTTATGGTCCCAACACAGACACAGCCTAGAAACAGAAATCCCACTAATTCCATGCTTAAAGCAGGAGTTCCTATGGTGGGCTCAGGCATGTCAGTCAAACCCAGGCCTACCCTTTCGCAGATGTCAAGCAAGCCAGACCATCACAACAGACGCTTCAGACCTAGGATGGGGGGCCCACATGCTGGACAAATGCGTGCAAGGATTGTGGACACAGGATCAACTTCACCTGCACATCAACCTAAAAGAAATGCTGGCAGTAAAACTGGCAATCCAAAAGTTCAAACCATTTCTCCAAGAGGGCCAGTTGATGATAAGGACAGACAACACCACAGTCATGTGGTACATCAACAAACAAGGAGGCACTCATTCATACCCCTATGCAGAATGACTTTGGAGCTGTGGACCCTGGCACTCAGCTACAACATCCAGTTACAGGCAATATTTGTACCGGAAAAGAAAATACTCTAGCAGACATATTAAGCAGAACCACATCGGATGCCCACGAATGGAAGCTGCACCCGGACATCTTCAAGACCATCTCAAAGAAATGGGGAATGCCTCAGATAGATCTATTCGCATCACCTCTCAATCACCAGCTCAAAAGTTCTGCACAAGGACATTCCACCCACTAGCATGGAAAGTGGATTCGCTCTCCTTCAGCTGGAAAGGCCTAACAGCATATGCATTCCCACCTCTTCCCGTGATACACAAAGTACTACTAAAAATCAAGGAAGAACGTCCAAGGATAATCCTGATAGCTCCAAACTGGCCAAGACAACACTGGTACCCACTGCTGAGGAGCATGTCTCGAACAATATGTGGCCAATACCCCTGATGCCTTTGATGTTAACTCAGAACAACTACAGCATCATACATCCAAACCTAAAAACGTTGCAACTGACCGCATGGAACATCACATAGCAGCAGCTAATCCAGAACTTTCCCAAAGAGTTAAAGACATTATTCTTGAAGCACACAGACCTTCAACAAGAAGGAACTATGCTGGAAAATGGAAAAGGTTTGTCATTTGGAGTACGGAAAGAGGAAAAGATGTGTCAAACAGAGATATGCCTAACATTCTGGAGTATCTGGCCGAACTTCTTCATTCAGGCCTGTCCTACTCCTCCATCAAGATACATGCATCAGCTATTTCAGCAGAATACAGCTTTGATCCACCTGTTTTTTCGCACCCTTTGCTCAGGCAGTTCCTCAGAGGAATCAAGAATGTAAAACCTCCAAGGAAACCACCATTACCAGCTTGGGACTTAAACTTTGTGCTAGAAAAGTTGACACTATCACCCTTTGAACCAGCAGCAACAGCAGACCTACAACACCTGTCATGGAAAACTGCTTTCCTACTGGCAATTACTTCAGCAAGGAGGGTTTCAGAACTACAGGCCTTAATGGCAGTGCAACCCTTCCTAATCTTCCACCAAGATAGAGTGTCCATGAGGACTAATCCTACATTTATGCCTAAGGTGGTATCCAGAGTGTCTTTAAACCAGGCAATCCACCTACCTACCTTCTTTCCCAACCCACAAAACAGAGGGAAAGAATACTGCATACCTTGGATGTACATAGACAGCTACGCTACTACTTGGACAGAACAAAAATAGCAGAAAGACTGACCAACTTTTGTAGCCTATGCAACAGGAAGGGAAGGAAAAGCTATTTCCAAACAGACAATCTCCAAATGGATAGGAAATTGCATACGATTCTGTTACTCCTTCCATGGAAAACCAATTCCACAGAACATAAGACCTCATTCAACAAGGGCAACAGCCACTACCACAGCCTTCTTACGAGGAGTGGCAACCAAAGACATTATTGAGGCGGCTACTTGGACCTCCGTGCATACATTTGCCAAGCATTATAATTTGCCTCTATATTCCAGATCCCGAGCAGGGTTTGCCACTGCTGTACTGCAAGGGATCCTAAACACACCATAATCTACTTTTATCCTCCTCCCTAGTTGGCTATGGTATTCTACCCAGTTGTTATGACTGCAGATGCATCCATGAAGGACATAGTACAGTTTTGTACCTACCATAAATGTAGATGTCCGAACTGGATAGCATCTGCAGTCAGGATTACCTCCCTCCTTCCCCTCTGTGGTACTCCTAGGGTGTTTACCCTCCTAATAGCTAGCTGGTGGGGAGTCTTTATGGTGTATTTGTTTGTATATATGTACATACATGCTTATTTTTGTGTTTACCTCTATCTTTTTGGAAACATTGGCATCTATCCAAATTTTAGCCTTCAAGAGGGCTACTGGCATCTGGGGCAAGAAACACTGAGGAAAATGGCGTCGGCTGATGCTTTTATACCCGAAGACCAACAGAGATGACGTCGGGTGAAGTGCGACATCAGCCGAAGCCGGACCCGGACTTTGGAATCCGGCCGACTGAAGGGCTGCCTGACGACAGGACAACCCAGTTGTTATGAGTGCAGATGCTATCCAGTTCGGACATCTACATTTATGGTAGGTACAAAACTGTACTGTATCCAGAGTGTCTCTAAACCAGGCAATCCACCTACCTACCTTCTTTCCCAATCCACAGAACAGGGGGGAAAGACTGCTGCATACCTTGGATGTACATAGACAGTTGCGCTACTACCTGGACAGAACCAAGGGCAATAGAAAAACTGACCAGCTTCTAGTGGCCTATGCAACAGGAAGGGAAGGAAAAGCAATTTCCAAACAGACAATTTCCAAGTGGATAGGAAATTGCATCAGATTCTGTTACTCCTACCATGGAAAACCAATTCCACAGAACATAAGACCTCACTCTACAAGGGCTACAGCCACTACCACAGCTTTCTTACGAGGAGTGGCAACCAAGGACATTATTGAGGCGGCTACTTGGACCTCCGTGCATACATTTGCCAAGCATTATAACTTACCTCTATACTCTAGATCCCGAGCAGGGTTTGCCACTGCTGTATTGCAAGGGATCCTAACTACACCATAATTCTTCTTCCTCCTCCCTAGTTTGGCTATGGTATTCTATCCATTTGTTATGACTGCAGATGCATCCTTGAAGGACATAGTACAGTTTTGTACCTACCATAAATGTAGATGTCCGAACAGGATAGCATCTGCAGTCAGGATTACCCACCCTCCTTCCCCTCTGTGGTATTCCTAGGGTATTTACCCTCCTAATAGCTAGCTGGGGGGGATCTCTTATGGTGTATTTGTTTGTATATATGTACATACATGCTTATTTTTTGTGTTTGCCTACCTTTTTTTTTTGGAAACATTGGCATTTACCCAAAATTTAGTTTTCCAAGAGGGCAACTGGCATCTGGGGCAAGAAACACTGAGGAAAATGGCGCCGGCTGATGCCTTTATACCCGAAGACCAGCAGAGATGACGTCGGGTGAAGTGCGACACCAGCCGAGGCCAGACCCAGACTTTGGAATCCGGCCGACCGAAGGGCTGCCTGACGACAGGACAACCCATTTGTTATGACTGCAGATGCTATCCTGTTCGGACATCTACATTTATGGTAGGTACAAAACTGTACTTTTTCTTTCCCAATCATTCAAACAGGAGAGTATTGCCTACATACCCTAGATATCCACAGGCAAATCCGTTTTTACTTAAACAGGATTAGGTCCTTTCATAAATCTGACTAGTTATTTTTGGCCTATTCTGGACCTAGATTAGGATCTGCTGTTGCTAAGGTCACATTAGCTAAATGATTGAAGGACTGTGTGACCTTCATTTATACACAAAGTAATGTCCCATTGCCTACTACCATGAAAGCTCATTCGACAAGGTCGGTAGCAACTTCTGCTGCCTTCCATGTCAGAGCTTCTTTGCATGACATCTGTGCAGCTGCAACTTGGGCTACGCCTCATACCTTCCCCAGTCATTACAAATTGGATTTGGCCTCCAGGGGAAGAGCATCTTTTGGTTCTGTGGTGCTCAGGAATGTGCTTCCATGAGAGCCTCCCAGGAATAGATGTACCTGGGGACTCTGTCCCATGCGTAAGGAATGAACGAGGATTAACTATATCAGATAAAGAAGTTATGTCTTACCGTAACGTTCCATCTGTATTGTTGATCCTCGTTCAGTCATTACGACCCTCCCTCCTTCCCCCTCCTGTGGCTTCTAGTGGATCTCACCATCCGGTTCTCTTAAGTTATTTGACCAGAGGTAGCCTCTACCTTTTTTTGACTTGCAAACTCAATCTGAGGTAACAGGGAGAGGGGGATTGTGGGTAAGAGTTTAGCTCAAGAGTCTGTAGCTGACACGAGCTTGGAAAATGGCCGGCTTGGTTCCGAGGTCGGAAACGATACCCCATGCGTAATGACTGAACGAGGATCAACAATACAAATGGAACGTTATGGTAAGACATAACTTCTTTTTTTAACTTGCCTAGGGTTCACTATAAAGGAAAAGAAATCACAACTGGTACCCTCTCAAAAAATTACATTCCTGGGTGCAAGCTTGAATACAACTGCCCGGATAGCTTACCTTACGCCAGAAAAGCAAATTCATTTGGTGGCTTAGTTCAAATAGATGGCCACAAAAACCCTGCTATCTGCAAGACAAATTCTGCAAGCCTTGGGGTTCATGGCCTCCTGCATTCTTCTAATTCCATATGCAAGACTGCATATGAGCAAACTTCAGTGGTACTTAGAGTTTATGGAGTCAACTTTGTCGCAGCCTGGAAATAATGATTCCTATCATACCTTGCCTGCAACTAGAGATGTTTTTCATGTTTCACTGTTGCAGTCATTACATTTGGGTAATCTGCTGGCAGGTTGCCCTCAGTCGGCCTGATTAACAAAGTCTTGGGTCCTCCGTCAGTTGCTGTCCCTTCTTCCATGACGTCAGGTCGTCAGGGGTATAAAACATGCAGCCGAAGCCATTTTCATCAGTCTTTCTTGGCGCATGGTGCCCGAAGCAGAAGCAGTTCGCAAGTGCCGGTCGGCCAACTCCTGAAATTTTCGATGTTCATCGTGTTTCACTGTTGCAGTCATTACTTTTGGGTTATCCTGCTGGCAGGCAACCCGCAGTCGACCAGAATTCAAAATTCTACTTCCGGCGTCGGTTGCTGTCACCTCTTCCCTGATGTTGGTGCTTCAGGGGTATAAAAGATGCAGCCGACGCCATTTTCTTCAGTCTTTCTTGCTGCACGGTGCCCGAAGCAAAAGCAGTTTGCAAGTGCCGGTCGGCCGACTCCTGAGATTCACAGGCGAATTTCAAATCCAAAGTCTTCATTAAAGCCAAGTACTCCGTTGGGGAAACTTCTTTCTTGCTCCAGACCGATGTCAGAAAAAGTTAACAATTGTATTTCTTGTGGGAAGCAAATACCTCATAAGGATCATCATTCTTACTGTATTCCTTTTGTAGGCCCTGATCATAACGTTGCTAGCTGTTGGTTTTGTGCTAGATTCAACAAACGCATTATTAAGCGTCTGTTTGATTTTGCTTATCATTACTTTTGTAGAAAATTCAATTACATAATGCCGTTGGAACAGCCGACGACCTGAGTTTCTAAAAAACGCAAGGAAAAAGTGAAGGACAGGCATCTGAGATCCAGTCGCCGGTTCGCAGGTTCTCAGGTGCTTTCGCAGCCCCTGACACCCGCTACCTCAGAGCCACAGACCGCTGACGTCTACCACGTGAAGCCAGCTAGGCCTCTGGGTACTCAAGGTATTGGACACTCTGAAATCATTCCCTCAGATGGGTCTGGAGCCGCTGAGCAGGCAATGGCTTCTGAGGGTGTTTTCAGACCTACACAGCTACATGTAAAGCCTACTTCAGCTTCAAAAGCAAAGACTACAGCAGCTTTAAAGACAAAGAAACAGGTACAGCATTCCCCAGGACAGACTTCCATGCCTAAGAAACAGATGCTCAAAATGGCCAAAGACCTTATTAGCTTGATCAGGGGTTCCCATTCCACCTCCTGACAAGAGGCCTAGGCAAGAGACAGACTATGACTCTTCAGATCAGGTTTCCATTTCCTCTGACTCCTCTTCTGTACAAGAATACTCTGTCCCTCCCTATGAGGATTCTGATGCTGAAGAATCCATTCCTTCAGCCTCTCCTCCTGTGGATTATTCTTTTGGGGAAACCCTGCATACCATGAGGGAGCACTTCCACTGGGAGAGCCAAGATTACTCAGAATCAAAGAAAAGGCTTAGAGATTTTCTTTTACTTCCTCAGCACAGGCCTCTTTCTATTCCCCCTGTGCTAGACATTGTAGATGATGTATTTTCAGAGTCCGGCCTTTCTCCATACTCCTTACCTCCAGCTCATGTTAAACCAGACAGATACGACAGGGTTCCAGATTCACATAAATTTCTTTATAAAAACCCTGCTGCTGACCCAGAAACTATTTCTCAGGGTCCCAAGGGGGTTAAGGCCGCTACTGCAAAAAACCCTGTCCCTTCTGACAGGGATTCAAGGGCACTAGACAGATGGGGGAAAAAGGTTTACACTTCGGCTACTTTGGCTGTGAGGGCTTTAAATTGTCAATTTCATATGATTAAATATCACCAGTACTTAATGTCACTGTTAAAAGAGAAAATGTTGACCAATTCTGATTATACAGAAAATAAGGAAATACAGGATTTATTGCATGCAACTGAACAAGTGGGAAAGCATACATTGCGATGTGGTTTTGATTCTCTGGAGGCCTCCTGTAGGGCCGCAGTTACGGGTTCTGTCTTTAGGAGGCATGCCTGGTTAAAGGGACAAAATCTGCCTGATCATGTTAAAGCAAAATTATTAGTTGCTCCATTACAGCATGATACTTTATTTGGTGTTAAAGCAGAGGAGGTTTTGAAGAAAAATGGAGGACAAAGCGAAATCTATGCAAACAGTAAAGGATTTCTTACAGGTTCAGCCACCAACATTTATCAGGAACTGGCCTACAAAGAATTGGTCCTTTCCAGTGTCGTACAGGCCACAAAGAGGCAGATACAGACATCCCAGAGGCAGATCCCAGCCCCAGGGCTCATACAGGCCTAAACAGTGGGGCGCTTCTACCTCCAAAAGTGGAGAAGACAAAGCACAGCCATACAGGAAACCGTCCCAATGACTTGCCTCTGCCAGCACCAAGCACTTATCTTCTTGCAGCCCCCTTAGGGGGAAAACTAGCACTTTTCTCTCAAAATTGGCACATGATCACCCAGGACAAATGGGTATTGAATATAGTGTCCCAGGGCTACAGGTTCCACTTTCACACCCTACCAAAGGCAAAAGGTATGCCAAACCTGCCACACAATCAATGGGCAGAGGCACAAAAACAAGTTTCGTCCCTTATGCACATGAGGGCCATTCAGCAAGTACCACAGCAAGAGCAGGGACAAGGATTTTACTCGAGACTTTTCCTGGTTCCCAGAAAGGGCAAAGCCTGGAGACCAATACTGGACCTGTCTTTTCTAAACACATTTCTGGACTTCAAAACTCAAAATGTAAACTCTGCAGCAGCTTCTGCCCATGCTGGGCAAGAAGACTTGGCTTGTAATTTTGGACCTAAAAGAGGCATACCTGCATATACCAATCAGGCAGTCTTGCAGAAGATACCTCAGATTCATAGCTGGTCAATACCCTCCCAATTCTCTCCACTGCCCTTTGGCTTATCTTCTGCACCCAGGGTCTTCACAAAATGCCTGGCAGCAGTAACTGCATTTTGCAGACAAAGAGGAATTCCAATTTATCCTTACTTGGACGACTGTCTTATACAAGCAGAGAACAAGGACACTCTACTAAAGCATCTGGCGTTCGTAAAAAGATTATTAATTTGCTTAGAGTACACTAAACGAAAAGAAATCAAAACTAGTACCCTCTCAAGAGATAATATTCCTGGGTGCAAGCTTAAATACAACTGACCAGATGGCTTATCTCACGCCAGACAAACAAAGGCAACTAACTTCTTACTTCAAAATGATGGCAGCAAAGACTCAGTTATCTGCAAGAAAATTCTGCAGGCTCTGGGCTTCATGGCATCCTGCATTCTGCTAATTCCATATGCCAGACTCATATGAGGAAACTTCAATGGTACCTAAAAAGTGTCTGGACTTAACATTGTCAAAGCCTGGAAGCATTAATTACCCTAATCCCTGACTGCAACAGGAGTTTCGAGGGTGGGCACATGCCTGTCACCTCAACAAGGGACAGCCATTCACTCTACCCACAGCCAGGCAGTCAATAACAACAGATGCATCAGATTATGCCTGGGGAGCACACATGGCAGGAAAATGTATATTCAGGGCACATGGTCCACAAGCCAAATGCATCTACATATCAATCAAAAAGAGATGCTAGCTGTTCAGAATGCCCTGACAGCTTTCAAGGATCTACTCCATCCAGGACAGCTACTGATAAGGACGGACAATACTACAGTCATGTGGTACATAAACAAGCAGGGAGGCACACATTCCTACCCCCTCTGCAGACAAGCCATGACTTTGTGGGACACAGCATTGATTTATCAAGTACAACTGCAAGCACAATTCGTGCCAGGAAAGAACAATACTCTGGCAGACGAACTAAGCAGAAACCTTACGGATCCCCACAAATGGAAACTGGATCCACAAGTCTTCAGCATGATAACAAAGAAATGGGGATGCCCAGGCATAGATCTGATGTCCTTCAAGGATGCATCTGCAGTCCTTACAAATGGGTTGTCCTGTCGTCAGGCAGCCCTTCGGTCGGCCGGATTCCAAAGTCTGGGTCTGGCCTCGGCTGGTGTCGCACTTCACCCGACGTCATAGCTGCAGTTCTTCGGGTATAAAGGCATCAGCCGACGCCATTTTCCTCAGTCTTTCTTGCCGTGGCGCCAAGCAGAAGCTGTTCGCAAGTGCCGGTCGGTCAGAACCAGAGATTACTACTACCGAATACTACGAAGACTTCTAAAAAGCTAAGTACCCCGTTGGGGACTCTTTCTTGCCTCAGCCGATGTCAGAAAAAGTGAATAACTGTTTAACTTGTGGGAAACAAATACCTCATAAAGATTTCCACTCTTACTGCTTACCCTGTTTAGGCCCAGACCACGACGTAGCAGCTTGTCTAGCCTGTGCTTCTTTTAACCGGCGGACGCTTAGACGTCTGTCTGAATTTGCTGAGGAGTTTTTCGGCTCCGATTTTGCTTATATTATGCCGTCGGATCCTCCGACTACGCAAATGTCTAAAAAGCGCAAGGAAAAGGACCGACACTCGCGGTCCGCGGCTTCGGCCGAAACCGCGGTTAAGCCAACCACGAGTGTCTCTGTTTCAGCTGAAACGAGCAAGCGGTTCTTCCTTCAGCTGAAAACCTACCTTCTACCGAGGCCTCTTCCAACCTGGTGGAATCGGCTTCAGAAAACCCACCTGCTGTCACAGTTTCTCAGGAATTAAATGGCACTATTCCCTTGGATATTTCAACCCCTGCATGTGGAGCTGCTAGGCCTCCTGCAGCCATGTCCATTAAGGCCTTTGCCAGGGCTAAAGCAGCTAAAGCTACTAAGACTGTGCCTGCTAAGACCCCCTCTCACAGGCCCAGCTCTAGTTCTCAAATGCTTAGTTTAGCAGAGGATCTCATTTCTTTAATCCGGGGATCCCAACCTCAACCAGACAGGGCCTCTCAGCCACCTCCAGAGAAGAGGCCTAGAGCAGAGCCCCCTCAGCCACTTTCTACAGATGATTCCTCTGATGTTTCAGATGATTCCGACCCTCCAGAGGCTCCTTTCTCCCCTTATGAAGACTCTGATGCTGAAGAGTCCATCCTTTCTGCCTCTCCGCCTGAGGAATTTTCCTTTGGGGAAACCTTGCATGCTATGAGGGAACAATTTCAGTGGCAGGGCCAGGATTTTTCAGACTCCAGAAAAAGGCTTAGAACCTTTCTGCATTTACCACAACATAAGCCTTTAGCCATTCCTCCAGTTCTTTCTGTTGTAGATGATGCATTTAATGATGCTTGTACTGCTCCTGATTCTCTACCTCCGGCCCCTGCTAAGCCTGATAGATACTACAGGGTCCCGGACACACATTACCATTTGTATAAGGCTCCCTTTGCAGATCCCGAGACTATCTCCCAAGGACCCAAGGCTGTAGCAGCTACTTCTGCTAAGAACCCCCTCCCCTCAGAAAGGGAATCCAGATCCTTAGAGAGATGGGGTAAAAAAGTTTACACTTCTGCTGCTCTTTCAGCTAGGGCCTTGAACTGTCAATTTCACATGATCCAGTATCAAGAATTTTTGCTAGACCAGTTAACCAAAAAACTGTCCTCTGATGAATCATTAGACAAAAAATCTGTTCAGGAAATGGTACATAACATTCAGCAAGTCAGTAACCATTCCTTAAAATGCGGCTATGATGCACTGGAGGCTTCCTTTAGATCAGCCATGACTGGCACAGTTATCAGAAGGCATGCATGGTTAAAAGAGCAGGCCTTACCAGACCATGTCAAGTCCAAACTATTAGATGCTCCTATGGATAAGATCAATTTGTTTGGCTCTCCTGCACAACAGGTGCTGAAGAAGATGGAAGAGAAGGCAAAATCTGTCCAAACAGTAAAAGATTTCTTACAGGTCCAACCGCCAAGGTTTAGCAGGAATTGGCCCTCCAAGAATTGGTCCTTTCCAGACTCACCCAGAGCTCAGAGGGGCAGGAATAGGCGTTCAAGAGGCAGAAACCAATCCAGGGGTGCCTACAGGGGACGCCAGTGGCAGAGTAACAACCAGCAAAGTACAGCCACGGACACAGCCACCACCACAACTACAGGACAATCACAGTGACTTGGCTCTGGCACCGCCTACCAGGGAGCAACTAGAAGAACCTTTAGGCGGGAAGCTAGCCTTATTTTCAATAAACTGGCATTACATCACAAGAGACAAGTGGATTTTACAGACAATAGACCAAGGCTACAGGTTTCACTTCCATACTCTACCAGGGAAGAGAGGAATGCCAAACCTACCTCCAAATCAAAAGGCAGAAGCTCTAAAACAAATATCCCAATTATTAAAGATGAGAGCTGTGGAAAAGGTACCATCTATGGAGCAAGGAAAAGGATTTTACTCCAGACTCTTCCTGGTACCAAGAAAAGAGAGCAAATGAAGACCTATTCTCGACCTGTCCGCTTTAAACACATTCCTCATTGTTCCAAAATTCAAAATGCTGACTCTACAGCAGCTTCTTCCCATGCTGGGCAAGGAGTCTTGGCTGGTAACTCTAGATCTCAAGGAGGCATACCTGCACGTCCCCATACGACCAAATTGCAGAAGATACCTCAGATTTCTTGCAGGATCAGAGCATTATCAATTCTCAGCATTGCCCTTTGGCTTATCTACTGCGCCCAGAGTGTTCACGAAATGCCTGGCATCAGTAATTGCTCATTGCAGGCTTCAGGGAATCCAAATCTACCCCTACCTGGACGACTGCCTGATACAAGCGGACAACAAAAACAAGCTAGCAGAAGACTTACAAACGGTCATTTACCTGCTACAAGCCCTGGGATACACAGTCAATATAAAAAAATCAAGACTGACACCATCCCAGAGAATAACCTTTTTGGGTGCACAGTTGGACACATCAAAGCAAATGGCATTCCTAACAGTAGAAAAACAGCAGCAGCTACCTCTCTACTTCTTGGCATTAACAAGGCAGAACCATCTGACAGCAAGAAAAGTACTGCAAGCCTTGGGCTTCATGGCATCCTGCATAATATTGGTTCCTCATGCCAGACTGCATATGAGAAAACTACAGTGGTACCTAAGGAATTTATGGTCTCAACACAAGCACAGCTTAGAAACCCAGATTCCAATTATTCCATGCCTGAAGCAAGAATTCCTATGGTGGGCTCAGGCTTGTCAATCAAACACAGGATTGCCCTTCCACAGTACTCAACCAAGCCAAACCATCACGACGGACGCCTCAGACCTCTGTTGGGGGGCACACATGCTGGACAAGTGCATACAAGGCTTATGGACTCAAGACCAGCTGCACCTACACATAAATCTAAAGGAAATGCTGGCAGTAAAACTGTCAATTCAGGCATTCAGACCATTTCTCCAACAAGGTCTATTGATAAGGACAGACAACACCACAGTTATGTGGTACATCAACAAACAGGGAGGCACACATTCGTATCCTCTTTGCCGGATGGCACTGGACCTCTGGAATGTGGCCCTGAGCTACAACATTCAGTTAAAAGCAGTTTTTGTACCAGGAAAAGAAAACATTCTAGCAGACATATTAAGCAGGACTACCACGGATGCCCATGAATGGATGCTGCATCCGGAAATCTTCAAAACCATTACAAGAAAATGGGGTCTTCCAGAAATAGACTTATTTGCATCCCCACGCAGTCACCAGCTAAAGAAATTCTGCACAAGGACGTACCACCCACTTGCTTGGAAGGTGGACTCCCTATCCTTCAGTTGGAAAAACCTGACAGCATATGCATTCCCACTGCTTCCTTTGATGCACAAGGTGCTATTGAAGATCAAAGAGGACCGTCCAAGGATCATTCTGATAGCTCCAGACTGGCCAAGGCAACATTGGTACCCATTACTGAGGAGCATGTCTCGGGAACAAATATGGCCACTACCCCTGGTTCCCTTGCTGTTAACACAGAACAACTACAACAATCTGCATCCAAACCTGAAAACTCTGCAGCTGACTGCCTGGAACATTGCATAAGACCAATTAACCCTAATTTATCCCAAAGGGTTAAAGACATTATCCTTGAGGCTCGCAGACCCTCAACAAGAAAAAATTATTCAGCAAAATGGAAAAGATATCTCATATGGAGTGCTGCAAAAGGAGAAGATGTGTCACTGGTAAACATAGCCAACATCCTGGAATACTTGGCAGAGCTCTTCCCCACAGGCCTGTCCTATTCCTCCATCAAGATTCATGCATCAGCTATTTCAGCAGAATACGACTTGGATCCTCCTGTCTTCTCACATCCTCTGCTCAGACAGTTTCTGAGAGGAATTAAAAATGTAAAGCCTCCTAGGAAGCCACCATTACCAGCATGAGACTTGAACTTTGTGCTAGAAAAATTGACACTGCCTCCTTTCGAACCAGCAGCAACAGCAGAATTACAATACTTATCATGGAAGACTGCTTTCCTGCTGGCAATCACTTCAGCAAGAAGGGTCTGAACTTCAGGCATTAATGGCAGTACAACCCTTCCTGATCTTCCATCAAGATAGTGTCCATGAGAACAAATCCTTCCTTTATGCCTAAGGTGGTCTCCAGAGTTTCTTTAAATCAGGCTATCCACCTACCTACATTCTTCCCCAACCCACAGAACAGGGGAGAAAGACTGCTGCATACCTTGGATGTACATAGACAATTACGCTACTACCTGGACAGGACCAAGGGCAATAGAAAAACTGACCAGCTACTGGTAGCATATGCAACAGGAAGGAAGGAAAAGCAATTTCAAAACAGACAATCTCCAAGTGGATAGGAAATTGCATTAGATTTTGTTACTCCTACCATGGAAAGAAAACTCCAGAGAACATCAGGCCTCACTCTACAAGGGCTACAGCCACTACCACAGCCTTCTTACGAGGAGTGGCTACCAAGGACATTTTAGAGGCTGCTACTTGGAGCTCCGTGCATACATTTGCCAAGCATTATAATTTACCTTTATACTCTAGATCCCGAGCAGGTTTTGCCACTGCTGTTTTGCAAGGGATCCTAACTACACCATAACTTTATTCTTCCACCTCCCCCAGTTTGGCTATGGTATTCTACCCATTTGTAAGGACTGCAGATGCATCCTTGAAGGACATAGTACAGTTTTGTACCTACCATAAATGTAGATGTCCGATAGGAATGCATCTGCAGTCAGGATTACCCACCCTTCCCTCTGTGGTGCTCCTAGGGTATTTGCCCATCTTATAGCTAGCTGGGGGAATCTATTATGGTGTATTTGTTTGTATATATGTACATACATGCTTATTTTTTGTGTTTGCTCTCTACTATTTGGAATCATTGGCATTTATCCAAATTTAGCCTTCCAAGAGGGCACCTGGCATCTGGGGCAAGAAACACTGAGGAAAATGGTGTCGGCTGATGCCTTTATACCCGAAGAACTGCAGCTATGACTTCGGGTGAAGTGCGACACCAGCCGAGGCCAGACCCAGACTTTGGAATCCGGCCGACCGAAGGGCTGCCTGACGACAGGACAACCCATTTGTAAGGACTGCAGATGCATTCCTATCGGACATCTACATTTATGGTAGGTACAAAACTGTACTTTTGCCTTCCCTCACAACTGCCAACTACAGAAATTTTGCACAAGGACTTATCACAAGCAAGCATGGAAAGTGGATGCTCTGTCATTCAGCTGGAAAAGTCTAACAGTATATGCCTTTCCTCCTCTACCTGTCCCTCCCCAAGGTACTCCTAAAGGTCAGACAAGAGATGCCAAGATAAGGAAATGCAGGATTTATTGCATGCAACTGAACAAGTGGGAAAGCATACATTGCAATGTAGTTTTGATTCTCTGGAGGCCTCCTGCAGGGCTGCAGTTACGGGTTCTGTCATTAGGAGGCATGCATGGTTAAAGGAACAAAATCTGCCTGATCATGTTAAAGCAAAATTTTTAGATGCTTCATTACAGCATGATACTTTATTTGGTGTTAAAGCAGAGGAGGTTTTGATAAAAGGAGGACGTAGTGAAATCTGTGCAAACAGTAAATGATTTCTTATAGGTTCAGCCACCAAAATTTAGCAGGAACTGGCCTACAGAGAATTGGTCCTTTCCAGTGTCGTACAGGCCACAAAGAGGCAGATACAGACGTCCCAGAGGCAGATCCCAGCCCCAGGGCTCATACAGGCCTAAACAGTGGGGCACTTCTACCTCCAAAATGGAGAAGACAAAGCACAGCCATACAGGAAACAGTCCCAGTGACTTGCCTCTGCCAGCACCAAGCACTTATATTCTTGCAGCCCCCTTAGGGGGAAAACTAGCACTTTTCTCTCAAAATTGGCACATGATCATCCAGGACAAATGGGTATTGAATAAAGTGTCCCAGGGCTACAGGTTCCACTTTCACACCCTGCCAAAGGCAAAAGGTATGCCAAACCTGCCACACAATCAATGGGCAGAGGCACAAAAACAAGTTTTGTCACTTATGCACATGAGGGCCATTCAGCAAGTACCACAGCAAGAGCAGGGACAAGGATTTTGCTCAAGACTTTTCTTGGTTCCCAGAAAGGGCAAAGCCTGGAGACCAATACTGGACCTGTCTTTTCTAAACACATTTCTGGACGTTCCAAAATTCAAAATGTTAACTCTGCAGCAGTTTATGCCCATGCTGAGAAAGAAGGCTTGGCTTGTAACTTTGGACCTAAAAAAGGCATACCTGCATATACCAATCAGGCAATCTTGCAGAAGATACCTCAGATTCATAGCTGGCTCAATGAACTCCTAATTCTCTGCACTGCCCTTTGGCTTATCTACTGCGCCCAGGGTCTTCACTAAATGCCTGGCACCAGTAATTGCATTTTGCAGACAAAGAGGTGTTCAAATTTATCCTTACTTGGGACGACTGCCTTATACAAGCAGAGAACAAGGACACTCTACTAAAGCATCTGGCGTTCGTAAAAAGATTATTAATTTGCTTAGGGTACACAGTAAACAAAAAGAAATCAAAACTAGTACCCTCTCAAGAGATAATATTTCTTGGTGCAAGCTTAAATACAACTGCCCAGATGGCTTATCTCACGCCAGACAAACAAAGGCAACTAACTTCTTACTTCAAAATGATGGCAACAAAGACCCAGTTATCTGCAAGAAAAATTCTGCAGGCTTTGGGCTTCGTGGCATCCTGCATTCTGCTAATTCCATATGCCAGACAGCATATGAGGAAACTTCAATGGTACCTAAAAAGTGTCTGGACTCAACATTGTCAAAGCTTGGAAGCATTAATTACCCTCATTCCTTGCCTGCAACAGGAGTTTCGATGGTGGGCACATGCCTGCCACCTCAACAAGGGAGAGCCATTCACTCTACCCACAGCCAGGCAGTCAGTAACAACAGATGCATCAGATTATGCCTGGGGAGCACACATGGCAGGAAAATGTATTCAGGGCACTTGGTCCACAAGCCAAATGCATCTACATATCAAGCAAAAAGAGATGCTAGCTGTTCAGAATGCCCTGACAGCTTTCAAGGATCTACTCCATCCAGGACAACTACTGATAAGGACGGACAATGCTACAGTCATGTGGTACATAAACAAGCAGGGAGGCACACATTCCTACCCCCTCTGCAGACAAGCCATGACTTTGTGGGACACAGCATTGACTTATCAAGTACACCTGCAAGCACAATTCATGGAAAGAACAATAATCTGGCAGACGAACTAAGCAGAAACCTTACGGATCCCCACGAGTGGAAACTGGATCCACAAGTCTTCAGCATGATAACAAAGAAATGGGGATGCCCAGACATAGGTCTATTTGCCTCCCCTCACAACTGCCAACTACAGAAATTCTGCACAAGGACTTCTCGCAAGTAAGCATGGAAAGTGTATGCTGTGTCATTCAGCTGGAAAAATCTAAAAGTATATGCCTTTCTTCCTGTACCTTTCCTCCCCAAGGTACTCCTAAAGGTCAGACAAGAGAAGCCAAGAATGATTCTGATTGCCCCACACTGGCCACGCCAGCACTGGTACCCAATCCTAAAAAGCTTGTGTCAAGGCCCAGCCTGGACATTGCCTCTAATTCGTCACTTACTGACCCAGCGAAACAATCAGATTCTGCACTACCAACTCAGGACACTAAATCTGGCAGCATGGCGGATAATGTGACCATTCAAAACACACCTCTCTCTAAAGCAGTGAAGGATGTTATTTTGGAGGCCAGGAGGCCCAGTACCAGAAGATCTTATGCAGAAAAATGGACAAGATTCTGTGCTTGGAACCAGGCGCAAGGAATTGACACATCTGTACTAAATATTCCTCAGATTTTACAATACCTAACTGAGATGCTGGACAAAGGCCTATCCTTTTCATCAATTAAAATTCATACCGCTGCCATTTCAGCTCATTGCAATACGGAACCTCCTATTTTTTTCCCATCCATTGCTAAGGCAGTACGTCAGAGGGGCCAAAAGCATAAGCCCTCCAAGGAGAGCCCCAATACTTGCATGGGACCTCAATTATGTCTTGGAAAAACTCACACTGCCGCCTTTTGAGCCAGCCAATAAAGCTGATATAAAGTTTTTATCTTGGAAAACAGCTCTGCTCCTAGCAATAACCTCTGCAAGACGAGTTTCAGAGTTACAGGCACTCATGGCTGTGGAACCTTTTATCATTTTCCATCCAGACAGGGTTTCTCTAAGGACGAACCCAACATTTATGCCTAAGGTAGTGTCCAGTGTGGCCCTTAACCAAACCATTCATTTGCCTACCTTTTTATCCAAACCCACAGAATAAGGGTGAGAGACTTCTGCATTCCTTGGACATACACAGACAACTACGATTCTACTTGGACAGAACTGAAGCTTTCAGAAAAACTGAGCAACTTTTAGTGGCATATATACTGCAGGATCTCAAGGAAAGCTCATCTCAAAACAGACTATTTCAAAATGGATAGGCCACTGCATTAGTTTCTGCTACTCACAATATGGCAAATCAGTGCCCAAGGGCATTAGGCCTCATTCTACCAGGGCAGCAGCCACTTCAGCAGCCTTTCCCAGAGGAGTACCAACCAAAGACATTTTAGAGGCTGCAACTTGGAGTTCAGTGCACACTTTTACAAAGCACTACCATTTACCTCTCTACTCTAAATCCAGAGCAGGCTTCACCACTGCAGTTTTGCAAGGGCCTTATAGCCTCTCCTAATCCTATTTAGGCCCAGCCACCCAACTGTAGCTTTGGGATTCAACCCAAGAGTAATGATTGCAACAGTGCAACACGATGAACATAGTACAGTTGTGTACCTACCATAAATGTAGATGTTCGAGTGTATTCACTGTTGCAGTCCAGGTTACCCACCCACCATCCTCCTTTTCTTTGCTGGGACTTACCTATACTTCTCTATCTTATACAACCTATGTGGTGTATTTGCTTGTAGATGAAGGAAATGTTTATTTTATTGAATGCATAATTACTGGCATATTTTTTTTAGCCTACCATATTGGGGACACCTGACATCTGGGGCAAGAAAAACTGAAGAAAATGGCATCGGCTGCATCTTTTATACCCCTGATGCACTGACGTCAGGGAAGAGGTGACAGCACCCGACACCGGACCTAGACTTTGGAATTCTGGCCGACCTGCGGGTAGCCTGCCAGCAGGATAACCCAAGAGTAATGACTGCAACAGTGAATACATTCGAACATCTACATTTATGGTAGGTACACAACTGTACTTTTTCGAGTTTCAGAACCAAAGTCTTTAAGTTAAGTCCCCATTGGGGAAACTTTTTCTTGCTCCTTACCGATGTCAGTAAAAGTTAATTATTGTATTACTTGTGGGAAGCAAATAGCTCGTAAGGATTTTCATTTGTACTGTGTTCCTTGCCTAGGCCCTGACCACTCCGTACCTTGCTGTCGGTTTTGTGCTAAATTTAACCAACACACTATTAACCATCAGTATATTTTTGTATCTAAATGTTTTGGCTCAAGATTCAGCTAGCCTGAAATGTCGTCTGTTAGCAATCCGACAACCGGAATTCACAAAAAACGCAAAGAAAAAGACAGAGACAGACCGTCGAGGTCCAAAACCAACAACAAAGCTTCTCCTAAGCCAGTCACCGGTACCCCAGTACTCAGTGAAGCGCTTTCGCAGCCCCTGATACCCGCTACTTTTGATTTGCAGGCCTCTACTGAGACCCATTCGGAGTCCAGTATGCCGCGAGATACTTGAACCCATGGATGTCTCTGCCTTAGATGGGTCTGTAGCTGCTGAGCAGACACCGGCTTTGAGGGCGTTTTCAGGCCTAAAGATTTGTATATTAAACCAACGCCTTCTTCAAAACCAAGGCCAAAACCTACTTCTCTGTCTAAAAAACAACGCTTGGACCACGTGCACAGGCCCCCCTATGCCTAAAAAAACAAATGATAAAAATGGCTGAGGATTTAATTACCTTGATCTGGGGTTCCCAACCCCCTCCTACTAAGATGCATAGGCAAGGCACTGATTATGAATATTCAGATCAGGTTTCCATTTCTTATGATTCCTCTTCTGATCAGGAATTATCTATTCCACCTTATGAGGACTCTGATGCAGAAGGATCCATCCTTTCTGCTTTTCCTCCTGAGGATTTTTCTTTTAGAGAAACTTTGCATACCTTCAGGGAACATTTTCATTGGGAGAGTCAGGATTTTTCAGAATCCAAAAAGAGGCTTAAGGATTTCCTTCTTCCTCAGCATAGGCCTTTGGCTATACCTCCTGTTTTAGACATTGTTGATGATGTTTTCTCAGAATCTAGCATGGCTCCTGATTCCCTGCCTTTGACTCCCAGTAAGCCAGACAGATATTACAGGGTTCCTGACTCCTACAAATTCCTTTTTAAAAAGCCTACTGCTGACCCTGAAACAATTTCTCCGGGTCCCAATCGTGTTGAGGCTTCTACTGCTAAAAATCCTACTCCTTCTGATAGAGACTCCAGGGAGATGGAAAGATGGGGTAAGAAGATTTACACGTCTGCAACCCTGGCAATCAGGGCTTTAAACTGTCAATTTCATATGCTTAAATATCAGCAGCATGTCATGGGCTTACTTAAACAGAAAATGATGTTGATTTCTGACTGTGTGGAAAATAAAGAATTACAGGATTTATTGCATTCAGCTGAACAAGTTGGAAAGCATACTTTGCAATGTGGTTTTGATTCCTTGGAGGCCTCTTGCAGGGCCGCTGTAACTGGATCTGTGATAAGAAGGCATGCTTGGCTCAAGGAGCAAAATCTGCCTGATCATGTTGAAGCAAAATTGTTGGATGCTCCTTTACAACAGGACAGTCTATTTGTTAATAAGGCAGAGGAAGTTTTGAAAAAGATGGAAGACAAAGCTAAATCTATGCTAACTGTAAAATATTTTCTACAAGTGCAGCCACCCAGGTTCAGTAGGCATTGGCCTACTAAGAGTTGGTCCTTTCCAGTACCCCCCAGAGCCGCTCAAGTCAAACCCAGACACTTCAAAGGCTCCAGGTTTCTGTCACAAGGAACTTACAGAACAAAACAATGGGGTGCCTCCACCTCTAAATCTGGAAGTAGCAAGGCACCTCCCTACGGTAAACAGTCTCAATGACTTTCCCCTGCCATTTCCAAGCACTTATCTTTTGGCAGCCCCTTTGAGGGGAAAACTAGCACTTCATGCACAAAATTGGAATCTAATTACCCAGGACAAGTGGGTTTTAAATATAGTATCCCAGGGATACAGATTTCATTTCCAGACGTTGCCAATTCCAAACGGATGGCTAGATCTTCCTCCAGATCAGTGGGCAGAGGCCCAGAAACAAGTTTTGTCCCTCATGAATATGGGGGCTATTCATCCAGTACCAGAAAAGGAAAAGGGACAAGGTTTTTATGCAAGACTTTTCCTGGTACCCAGGAAAGACAAATAATGGTGTCCAATTCCGGACTTATCCACTCTAAATACTTTTCTGGACATTCCAAAATTGAAGATGATGACTCTACAACAGTTACTGCCTATGCTAGGCAAGGATGCCTGGTTGGTAACTCTAGACTTAAAAAGAGGCTTACCTGCATATCCCAGTCAGGGAATCTTGCAGAAGATACCTCTGCTTCAAAGTAGGCTATTTGCTTTACCAGTTCTCTGCACTGCCCTTTGGCTTATCTACTGCGCTCAGGGTCTTCACAAAGTGCCTGGCACCAGTAATTGCATTTTGCAGACAAAGAAACATTCAAATTTATCCTTATCTGGACGATTGTCTAATTCTGGCAGAAAACAAGGGCACTCTTCTGCAGCATCAGGCATTTGTAAAAAGGTTTCTAACTTGTCTAGGGTACACCATAAACGAAAAGAAATCACAACTGGTACCCTTTCAAATAATTACATTCCTGGGTGCAAGCTTGAATACATCTGCCCAGATGACCTACCTTATGCCAGAAAAACAAATTCAATGATGACTTATTTCAAATAAAGTGGCCACAAAAATCCAGCTATCTGCTAGACAAATTCTGCAGGCCTAGGTGTTCATGGCTTCCTGCATTCTAATCATTCCATATGCAAGACTGCATATGAGGAAACTTCACTGGTACCCAAAAAGCTTATGGAGTCAACATTGTCACAGTCTGGAAACAATGATTCCTATCATTCCTTGCCTGCAGCAAGAGTTCCTATGGTGGGCAGAGGCCTGTCACCAAAACAAGGGACTGTCATTCATTCCACCCCCTGCCAACCAAACCCTGACTATGGACGCATCCGACTATGCTTGGGGGGCACATATGGCAGGGAGATGCATTCAGGGCTAATGGAGCCCCAATCAAATGCACCTACATATCAACCAGAAAGAGATGCTAGCTGTACATAATGCTCTGACAGCCTTCAAGGACTATCTTCATCCAGGACAACTACTGATAAAGACAGACATCACCACAGTCATGTGGTAGATAAACAAGCAGGGGGATACCCATTCCTACCCCTTTTGCAGACTAGCCATGGCTTTGTGGAACACGGCCTTGACTTATCAAAAACATCTACAAGCTCAATTCCTGCCAGGAAAGCAAAACACTGGCAGACGAACTAAGCAGAAATTTTATGGACCCACACGAATGGAAAATGGATCCACAAATCTTCAGCGTGTTGACATGCAAATGGGGGAGCCTAGTCATAGATCTCTCTGCCTCACCCCAGAACTATCAGTTGGACAAATTCTGCACAAGAATTCATCACAAAAAAGCTTGGAAAGTGGATGTTCTATCCTTCAGCTGGAAAAACCTATCAGTCTATGCCTTCCCCCCTCTGCCTCTGCTCTCTAAGGTCTTACTAAAAGTCAGAGAGGAAAAACCAAAAATGATTCTGATTGCTCCAGACTGGCCTTGCCAGCACTGGCACCCGCTCCTACGCAATATGTCACACCTTCCTCCGTGGTACCTACCTCAGACGCCTTACCTACTGTCTCAGCAGAACTGTCAAATTCTGCACACTCTGCTCCAAACTCTGAATCTTGCAGCATGGCTAATCAGCTAATTTCACCGGTTACGTCTCTCAGCAAACCTGTGATGGATGTCATTTTGGAGGCTAGAAGGCCTAGTACTAGAAAATCTTATGCTGATAAATGGAAAAGATTCTGTGCCTGGAACCAAGCACAAGGAATAAGCACAGCAATGCCCAATATTCCTCAGATTCTGCAATATTTAACTGAGATGCTTCACAAGGGCCTATCTTTCTCTTCCATAAAAATACATGCCTCTGCCATTTCAGCTCATTACAACACAGAGCCTCCCCTCTTTTCTCATCCCCTGCTAAAGCAGTACCTCAGAGGGGCCAAACATTTAAGACCTCTCAGGAGAACACCAACTCCTGCATGGGACCTCAATTTTGTGTTGGAAAAGCTCACCCTACCTCCCTTTGAACCAGCTGCTACTGCAGACATAAAATTTCTCTCTTGGAAGACAGCTGTTCTTTTATCAGTCACTTCAGCTGGAAGGATTTCAGAACTACAGGCTCTTATGGCAGTGGAGCCTTTTATTATCTTTTACCCGGACAGGGTGGCTCTCAGGACCAATCCATCCTTTATGCCTAAAGTGGTATCTAGTTGGCCCTTAATGAGTGCATTCATCTGCCAACATTTTCCCAAATCCACAGAACAAGGGTGAGCGGATTCTGCATTCATTGGATGTACACAGACAACTAAGATTCTACTTAAGCAGGACAAAATCTCTAAGAAAATCTGAGCAATTACTGGTGGCATTTGCTGCAGGGGCAGAGGGAAAGGCTATTTCAAAGCAGACTATTTCAAAATGGATAAGCCATTCTATTTGTTTCTGCTACATACACCATGGTTAACCTGTTACCAAGGGGATCAGATCCCATTCCACCAGGGCTGCATCTACTTCTGCAGCCTTTCTTAGAGGGGTTCCTACCAGAGATATTCTAGAAGCTGCTACCTGGAGCTCAGTTCGTACGTTCACCAAGCATTACCATTTACCTCTCTTCTCTAAATCCAGAGCTGGCTTTGCCACTGCTGTCCTGCAGGGCCTTATAGCTGCTCCTAATGCTGTATAATTCCATCCTCCCAACCATACTTTGGGATTCTACCCAGATGTAATGACTGCAAGAGTGAAACATGAAGAACATAGTACAGTTGTGTACACTTACCATAAATGTAGATGTTCCAGTGTATTCACTGTTGCAGTCCTGGTTACCCGCCCGCCAGCCCCCTGTTTTTCTCTTACTGTTCCTCTCTTTTCTTTTGCTATGCCCAAAAGCCATTTTGGTGTATTTGCTTTTATTTGGAGGTATATTTGTTGTGTTTAAATTACATACATATATATTTATATATTTTGCTCCCCATTTGGGGGGCACCTGACATCTGGGACAAGAAAAATTGATGAAAATGGCGTCGGCTGCATGTTTTATACCCCTAACGACCTGACATCATGGAAGAAGGGGCAGCAGCTGATGCAGGACCCAAGACTTCGTTAATCAGGCCGACTGAGGGCAACCTGCCAGCAGATTACCCCAAATGTAATGACTGCATCACTGAATACACTAGAACATCTACATTTATGGTAAGTGTACACAACTGTACTTTCCTCAGAGGGGCAAAAAACTTAAGACCACCCAGAAGAGCACCAACTCTAGCCTGGGATCTTAACTTTGTATTGGAAAAACTCACTCTGCCTCCTTTTGAGACAGCTGCAAGTGCAGAGTTGAAATTTCTTTCTTGGAAAACAACCTTCTTTTAGCCATCATTTCAGCAAGAAGGGTGTCTGAATTACAGGCCCTTATGGCAGCGGAGCCTTTCATCATCTTTCATGCGGACAGGGTGTCCTTCAGGACCAATCCGTCCTTCATGCCCAGAGTAGTATCCAGTGTGGCTCTTAATCAGTCCATTCATTTGCCAACCTTCTTTTCTAATCCACAGAACAAAGGGGAACGAATACTGCACTCCTTAGATGTGCACAGACAACCTAGATTTTACTTGGACAGGACTAAACCTCTCAGAAAATTGGAACAGCTGCTGGTGGCATTTGCTGCAGGGGCAGAGGGGAAAGCCATTTCAAAGCAAACCATTTCTAAATGGATAGGCCATTGCATTCATTTCTGCTATAAGCACCATAGAAAACCTATCCCACAGGGGGATAAGACCACATTCAACCAGGGCTGCATCTACCTCTGCAGCCTTTCTCAGAGGTGTACCTACCAGGGACATCCTAGAAGCTGCTATCTGGAGTTCTGTACATACTTTCACCAAGCATTACCATTTGCCAATTTTCTCTAAATCCACAGCTGGCTTTGCCACTGCAGTCTTGCAGGGTCTTATAGCTGGCCCTAATGCTGAGTTCCTCCTCCCATCCTTAGCTTTGAGAATCTTCCCAAATGTGATGACTGCAACAGTGAAACACGAAGAACATAGTACATTTGTGTACACTTACCTTAAATGTAAATGTTAGAGTGTATTCACTGTTGCAGTCCTGGTTACTCTCCCTCCAGCCCCCTGACTTCTTTTGGTTGTACCTCTTTTCCTTTTTACTAGGCTTAAAGCTTTTTGATGTATTTGCTTTTTGTTGGAGGTGTAGCCTTGTATATATATTTAATTACTTCCCATTAGGGGGGCACCTGACATCTGGGGCAAGAAAAACTGATGTAATGACGTCGGCTGCCTGCTTTATACCCCTGACTACCTGACGTCATGGAAGATGAGACGGCAACCAACGCAGGACTCAAGACTTTGATAATCAGGCCGACTCAGGGCTACTGCAAGCAGATAACCCAAGTGTAATGACTGCAACAGTGAATACACTCGAACGTCTGCATTTATGGTAAGTGTACACAACTGTCCTTTTTCTCATGGACCAAGGGGGAGCCATTCTGTCAATTCCCTCCTGTTGGCTAACCTTTGCCTTTCTGGTTAACTTTCCTCAGTTGTCTCTAGGTCTCCTGGCTTACAGCGAGTTGGAGGGCTTCATGCTCATACTTCCCTTTATGTACCCTTGTGCTTATGGACTTAGGTTTTAACTTGGACGTATGACTCTGTGGAAGGATGTTACTTTTTCACCCTGACTGTAACTTCAGGTTATTTGGTGGCTTAACCCCAACAGATTGGAATACTGTGACAGTGATCAGTAGGAAATCTACTGTTATGGTAAGGTCTTACACAAATGTACTTAATGATTTATCTCCACTGTTCTTCCAAAACTATCTCTTGAGCAACTACCCCATTATTTAACTAACCAAACATGATAGCCTTGCAATAGGGAAGAATTAGACTGACTGACTGATGGGGATGTGTCTTGACATCAGTTTAGATTGGCCATAGGGATGAAGTTTTTAATTTGATAGTGGGAGGTGGAATTGCAACTGAAAAATGTTTCCACTTTTTTTGAATTGTCGGTTAATGCTTAGTTTTAAAATTCTTTTTTTTTTTGCCTGCTTTACTACCTTTGTTATATGTTTTATAAAATGTTTATTGTGCCACCAGTTTATTCTCTAATAAGTGCAACATTGTATCAGTGTAACAGTGAAATAATTTGTTTGAGTTTAAACTTAAACAAGAGTTCCATGTCCTGTAATATGATCAGTGTGTCAACACTCATTTGTCTCGTGTACGATGCAGAATTACAGTTAAAGCTTTTGCCAGCAAAATTTGTGTAGTATTTTCAGCTTGTGTGGGTATCAGTGAATTGTTTAGCTGCTATTTAAAATGTGCAACTGGCTGCAGTCTTACTGATACGTAATTTACAACAATTAATGTCGGTGGTGTAAATTAACTTTCATATTGACTACCATGATGTGGTATAGAGACGTTTCACATTACTGCCTTTGAAGAAAAGAAATTGCAACATTATATTCAAACATAATAGGAATGCCATGACTATTCACAGTTAATAATTACAGCCAAGAAGGCACTGATCATTAGTGGAACTGCAGTGGGATTGCATTGAAATAGGATAGACAGGACCATAAAGAGATGTAGTCTGATCCCTGTGAGTACAGGGTGCAGACTTCTGACTATACCCTAGTTTTTGTGATCTGTATGACATTGAGCCCTTTTTGTGGGGAAACAGTTGGTACAGAGCAGTGATCACTAATGCTGGAGATGAAACAGTACTAAGGTTGTGCGGACACTAGGCACAAATACATTCTGGGATAGTGTGACTTTCCATTGAAAATGTTAAGTCATGTCAGTTAGTAACTTGGGGAAGTTAGATTTACTATATATACATATATATATATATATATGTATATATATATATATATATATATATATATATATATATATATGTATGTATGTATATATATATATATATATATATATATATATATGTATACATACATATATATATGTATATATATATATATATATATACATATATATATATATGTATATATATATATATATATATATATCACTTGGGGATTTGGATGTCAAAATATACCTGGGTGTATTACAGTCACATAAAGTTAAGATATTATAGTTTCAAACAGATTTTTGTGATTTTGGCTTATTGATAATTATCCTGTTAAACTGAGAGTCTGATCTGTTAAGGAGACAGTAACACCTTTGTACAGTTTGTGTCCTTGACTACCAGTAAAAGTACAGTTGTTCCATGTCTTTAGCCAGACCCTTAGCCTGTCATCATATGAAACAGCTGTGTACTAGCATGAACGCTTGAGACATTAGGTTTAAGCCATGATTATTTGACTTTTAGGTTGAAGCCGTGATTATTTGACTGGTTCATGGTAACAGATAAGAGAACATTGTACCGTGTAGCTAAGATGAGCATTGTGCAATTGACAATGTTTTGATGTCCTTCAAGAATGCAACTGCAGTCATAACATATGGGTTGTCCTGCCTCAGGCAGCCCTCGGTCGGCCGGATTCCAAAGTCTGGGTCCGGCGTCGGCCGGTGTCGCCTCCTCTACAACGTCAGAACGGCTGGAGTGTAAAGGTATCGGCCGACGCCATCTTCTTCAGTCTTTCTTGCCGCGCGGTGCCCGAAGCAGAAGCAGTTTGCAAGTGCCGGTCGGTCAGCTCCTGTGTTTTCAGTACCGAAGTCATCTAAAAGCCAAGTACCCCGTTGGGGAACATTTTTTCTTGCCTCAGCCGATGTCAGAACAAATTGAGAAAGTTAATAATTGTTTGTCTTGTGGTAAACAAATACCTCATAAGGACTTCCATTCTTACTGCCTTCCTTGCCTGGGCCCAGACCACGACATCTCGGCCTGTGCTGACTGTGCTTGCTTTAATAAGTGCACCCTCAGGCGCCGGGCAGAATTTGCCGAAGACTTTTTCGGTGAATCTTTCACGTATATCATGCCATCGGATCAACCGACAACTCAATCTACCAAAAAACGAAAGGACCGGGACCGACATCCTCGGCCCGCGTCCTCCACCGATGCAACTCCTAAATCCTCTGCTAGTGCTTCGGTCCATTCGGAAGCGGTAATTCAACCACTCCAGGCTGACAACACAGCGTTAACACGTCCTTCGGTCTCGGAGATCTCTCCGGTGCCGGTTGTTGATTTTCCTCCGGAAACCGAAGTTCTGGATCTACCCGACACCATTCCTGTAGACAAGGTTACTCCTGCACGTGGGGCTGCAAGGCCACCTGTTTCCATGTCCATCAAGGCCTTTGCACGTGCTAAGGCCGCCAGCCAGGCCAAGGCCCATCCTAAACCTGCTGCTCAGGCCCCTTCTTCTGATAAACAGATCATGTCTCTTGCTGCAGATCTTATTTGTCTTATCAGGGGGTCTCAGCCTCACCCAGACAGAGGTTCTCAGCCACCTGCAAAGAAAAGGCCCAGAACTGAGCAGGCTGACAACCTCTCTTCAGATGAAGCCTCTGGGGATTCTGAGCATTCGGATACCCAAGAAGAATCCTTCCAGGCCTATGAGGACTCTGATGCTGAGGAATCTATTCCCTCTGCCTCCCCTCCAGAGGATTTCCCATTTGGTGAAGTCCTGCACTCCATGAGGGAACATTTTAAATGGCAGGGTCAGGAATTCTCTGATTCCAGGAAAAGGCTACGTACCTTCCTCAAGCTTCCCCAACACAGACCTTTAGCTATTCCTCCTGTTATGGATGTTTTGGATGATGTTTTCTCTGACTCCAGTGCTAACCCTGATTCTCTCCCCCCTGCTGCTGTCAAGCCAGACAGATATTATAGGGTCCCTGACACTCTCAAACATCTCTTTAAGGCCCACTCTGTGGATCTAGAAACTATTTCACAGGGCCCCAAGGGAGTGGCTACTTCCACTGCCAAGAATCCACTACCAGCAGATAGGGAAGCTAGGTCCCTGGAGAGATGGGGTAAAAAAGTTTATACCTCTACCACCCTAGCCATGAGGTCACTTAACTGCCTTTTTCGTAGGTTTCAGTACCAGGATTTTTACTGGATGATTTACAGAAAAAGCTAGCCTCTCCTGAGCCTACTGATAGAAAGGCATTGCAGGATCATATACATAACACTCAGCAGGTTAACAATAATTTTCTTCAGTGTGGTTATGATGCATTGGAGGCTTCATGTAGGGCAGCTATGACTGGGGCTGTGATACGTAGACATGCTTGGTTAAAAGATCAGCCATTGCCAGACCATGTTAAAGTAAAGTTACTTGATGCACCTCTGGAAAAACAGAAGCTTTTTGGTGCTAATGCACAAGATGTGTTGAAATCCATTGAGGAAAAAGCTAAGTCAGTACAGACAGTCAAGGATTTCCTCCAGGTTCAGCCACCCAGATTCAGCAGAAACTGGCCTTCAAAAAATTGGTCCTTCCCAGAATCTGACAAGTTTCAAAGGGGAAAAAACAGGCGTGCCCGAGGTAGAGGGCAATACCGAGGATCCTACAGGGGCCGCCATTGGCAACCTCCAAATCAAAGAAGTGGCGCAGGCAGTCCAGCTGCACCACAAGGACATTCACAATGACTTGACTTTCATACCGCCTACAAAGGCTCAAAGAGAAGCACCTTTGGGCAGAAAATTATCCTTATTCTCAAAAAACTGGCATATATTAACCAAGGACAACTGGATTCTGGATTTAATAGACAAAGGTTACAGATTCCACTTCCATACTGTACCAATAAGACAAGGCATGCCAAACCTGCCACATCATCAAAGGGCAGAGGCACTCACTCAAGTTTCAAAGCTGTTAAGTATAAAAGCAATAGAAAGGGTTCCTCCTCAGGAACAAGGCCAGGGATTTTATTCAAGACTGTTCCTTGTTCCAAGAAAAGAAAACAAATGGAGGCCTATACTGGACTTGTCTACTCTGAATACTTTTCTCATTGTGGCAAAGTTCAAAATGCTGACGTTACAGCAGCTCCTTCCCATGCTGGGCAAGGGGTCTTGGCTGGTCACTCTGGACCTCAAGGAGGCATACCTGCATGTCCCAATCAGACAAAGCTGCAGAAGATACCTCAGATTTCTTGCAGGGACAGAGCATTATCAATTCTCAGCATTGCCGTTTGGCTTATCTACTGCGCCCAGAGTGTTCACGGAATGCCTGGCATCAGTAGTGGCACACTGCAGACTCCAGGGGATTCAAATATAACCCTATCTGGACGACTGCCTCATACAAGCAGACAACAAACAAACCTTAATAGCAAACTTGGACTATGTTATTCAACTACTGCAGGCTTTGGGATACACAGTCAACATTCAGAAATCAAGACTACTGCCATCCCACCAGATTATTTTCCTAGGAGCCAAACTGGACACAGAAACACAAATGGCCTACCTCACAGAGGAAAAACAACAGCAGTTACCAGAGTACTTCAAAGGCCTAGCAAAGCTCCCCCAGCTGACTGCAAGGAAAATCCTGCAGGCCCTGGGATTCATGGCATCTTGCATTCTTTTGATACCTTTGGCAAGACTTCATATGAGAAAGCTGCAATGGTATTTAAAAAGCTTATGGTCCCAACACAGCCAAAGCCTAGAGGACGTAATCCCACTCATTCCATGTCTGCAAAAAGAATTCTTGTGGTGGGCTCAAGCAAGTCAGTTAAACAAAGGCATGTCTTTCAGCAAACCTCAAGCAGGTCAAATGATTACAACAGATGCCTCAGATCATGGATGGGGGGCGCACATGGAGGGCAGATGCATTCAAGGTCTATGGATACCAAGGGAAAGACATCTGCACATAAACCAAAAAGAGATGTTGGCAGTGATACATGCAATCGAGACTTTCGAAAAATCACTACAACAAGGACATTTGCTAATAAGGACAGACAACACCACTGTCGTGTGGTATATAAACAAGCAGGGAGGCACTCATTCTTATCCCCTCTGCAGACTAACAATGATTCTCTGGGAAAAATCCCTGAGTCTGAAGATACACTTGCAATCCCAGTTTGTGCCGGGCAAGGACAATGTACTGGCGGACAAGCTGAGCAGAAATTTCTTGGATCCACACGAATGGAGGCTGCATCCTCACATTTTCTCACAAATAACAAAGACATGGGGAAGACCGGACGTAGATCTCTTTGCTTCTCACATGAATCATCACCTGGAAAAGTTCTGCACAAGGACCCACCATCCTCTAGCCTGGAAAACGGATGCTCTCTCCTTCAGCTGGAATTCCCTAAAAATGTATGTATTCCCTCCTCTACCTCTGCTGACCAAGGTGATACTGAAGATCAAAGCAGAACAGCCAACAGGCATTTTGATAGCTCCAGACTGGCCAAGGCAACACTGGTACCCATTGCTGTTGAGCATAACTTGGACCAAACCGTGGCCTCTGCCCCTATGGCCCCTGCTTCTAACACAACACAATTACAGGACTGTCCATCAAAACCTGAAAACATTGCATCTGACAAGCCTGGAGGTTACCATAACTCCTTCCGCTATCTCTCTTTCCAAAAAAATTCAAGAGATCTTACTGGAAGCACGCAGACCTTCCACCAGAAAAACCTATTCAGCCAAGTGGAAGAGATTCAGCATCTGGAATGCCAACAGGGGTCAGGATACAACATTACTGAGTATACCTCAGATGTTGGAATACTTGACAGAAATGTTTCATACTGGACTCTCATATTCTTCTATAAAGATTCTCGCCTCAGCAATCTCAGCAAAATACAATTGTGATCCACCAGTGTTTTCACATCCTTTGCTAAGACAGTTCCTAAGAGGGATAAAGAATATCAAACCTCCCAGAAAACAGCCAGTACCTGCATGGGACCTCAATTTCGTTTTGGAAAAATTAACTCTTCCTCCCTTTGAGCCAGCAGCAACTTCAGAGATGCAATTTCTATCATGGAAAACGTTTTTTCTATTGGCAGTCACATCTGCAAGAAGAGTCTCGGAGATACAGGCACTCATGGCAGTACCTCCTTTCCTCATTTTTCATCAGGACAGAGTTTCTCTAAGAACCAATCCTACATTCATGCCAAAAGTAATTTCCAGGGTGTCTAAATCAAGCTATTCACCTGCCTACTTTCTTCCCCAATCCTCAAAACAGGGGGGAAAAACTGCTGCATACTTGGGACATACACAGGCAACTACGCTACTACTTGGACAGAACTAAGGCCACCAGAAAGTCTGACCAACTGTTTGTAGCCTAAGCTGCTGGAGTGCAAGGAAAAGCAATCTCCAAACAAACAATTTCAAAATGGATTGGACACTGCATCAGATTCTGCTATTCTTTCCATGGAAAAGGTGTGCCAGCCAATATTAGGCCACATTCCACCAGAGCTATAGCCACATCCACAGCTTTCCTCAGAGGAGTGGCTACAAAGGACATTCTAGAGGCTGCTACATGGAGCTCCGTGCATACATTTACCAAGCACTACAACCTGCCTTTATACTCCAGATCCCGAGCAGGCTTTGCTTCGGCAGTCCTGCAGGGCATTCTAGCTACACCATCCCTTTCTTAGTTCCATCCACCCCCAGTTTGGCTATGGTATTCAACACATATGTTATGACTGCAGTTGCATTCTTGAAGGACATAGTACAGTTTTGTACCTACCATAAATGTAGATGTCCGATAGATATGCAACTGCAGTCGGATTTTCCCCCCCTCCTACCCCTCTGCATCTTTCTTTATGGGTCCACTACCCCTATTCCTATTAGCTGGGGGTATCTCCTATGGTATATATGTTTATTACTGTTGTGCATGTCTGGAATTGTTTATCCATTCACCAATTTTAGCCTTCCTAGGAGGGCACCTGGCATCTGGGGCAAGAAACACTGAAGAAGATGGCGTCGGCCGATGCCTTTATACTCCAGCCGTTCTGACGTTGGAGAGGAGGCGACACCGGCCGACGCTGGACCCAGACTTTGGAATCCGGCCAACCGAGGGCTGCCTGAGGCAGGACAACCCATATGTTATGACTGCAGTTGCATATCTATCGGACATCTACATTTATGGTAGGTACAAAACTGTACTTTTTTACCACTGTCTGTACAGTAAATATGTCAAGTAGAAGGTTGCAGCTGTTTTTGCAGTAGTTAGAGTAATTGTGGTAATCCTTTGTCATAGAACTAGAAATTAGTTTTTAAAGCACAATTACTAAAACTGCCCAGTGGCGGAAATCATTTTCAGTCAACCTTCATTTGGTCCTTGTAGTGTTGTTTTATTGTTCTGGTATATATTCCAAAGTCTTTTTTTGTTTGTTTTTTTAAGGTAAGAAGTTATATAAAAGAGCACAGCCCACGTCTCCGTTCTGCTCGCGATAACTGGAAGAAGAGTAATCACAGCTGTAACAGTACCAGTGCAGCAAGTGGCATTACCAGCAGCAGTGCTAGTATGGTGAGCTCAGTCAGCAGTTCTGCTTCCAGTGCAGGAAACTCCATTTCAGGCTCCAGTGCTAGTGCAGGTCGAGCACCCAGTGACAGCAACTTATCAGCTAGTGCTGCAGAACGAATCCGTGATTCAAAGGTAAGTTCCTTTAGTTGACAGTGTTTTCTGCTGTTGTGAGCATATTGTTGGACAGTTTTAAGGTACAGTTGGTAAAAACAAATGTAAACGAGTTTTGGCAAAGGGAAAAAGTTTGTAATAAAGTGGTATTTACAGATCATGTCTAAATGCGTGAAACAAACTTTTCATCTGATGTACTTTTCATTCTTCCTCAACATATGTGTTATGGATCTGACCTCGAACCAGACTTTCAGATCCAGTTTTCAAGCTCCTCCCTCTACCCATAATGCTCCTGTCCACCCAAAGTACCTCAGATCTCATTTGCTGCCATCTCGCATGGACATGGATCATCTCTTGGAGCATCTTTTAAAGCTAGTTCGAGTTTTATGAATGCCTTTTTTTTAAATTTCTTTATTCAAATTTAAATATAATTTTGTAGCTCCCCCTTCGTTTATTCTCTTAGCTTTACAGAGTTCTGTACTGTTAGTCCTCTTACCTTTGTATGGTAAAATTTCTTAAGTACCCTCATTGGTACTTTCTTCTTTCTTTACTTCCTCTTCATATCCCATTTGCAGGGTATTTTCCACTGCCATTGTTGGTAGTCTGTCTCTTCTTGTTTAAAAAAAAAATCTTTTCTAAAGCTATGGCTGAGAAGCCAGCAGGATTCAAATGCACTTCCTGTGGGCATAAAATCCCACA
This sequence comes from Protopterus annectens, assembly GCF_019279795.1. Taxonomy (NCBI): domain Eukaryota; kingdom Metazoa; phylum Chordata; order Ceratodontiformes; family Protopteridae; genus Protopterus; species Protopterus annectens. Next base: position 124,171,332 of record NC_056749.1, read on the forward strand.
GGGAGAGTGTTTACTGTTTAGGGGCACACACCTTAATACAAACTGCACTATTTGTGTTGTGTTCAACTCGAGAGCAAGCTGGTTCTAAATGATTTGTTGCTGCCTCCTTCTTCCTCCGGGCCTCAAACCCCCAGCAAACTTTTAGGCTCTGTCAGAGCATAGGAAAACGTCCCCTCCTAAATCTTCAAAGACTTCTTTGACCTTGGAGCCACCAGAAAAGTTGCGAAGATCTTCAGATCCTACTTCATCGGATCCAAAGAGAAAAACTTTATATCCTAAGACTTAGTTATTATAACTTAGTTATTTCAGGTAGTTCTCCTTTTCAGCCTATAGATCCAAAACTTTTGGAATCAGACTTCTGTAATTTCTAAAACTCCTAGAGCTTGCTCACCTGAGTTTATTGATCTAGTTTCTCCTTGACTCCACTCATCCCTCATACAAACTCTGAGGAAACATTCTAGACGTCTGTCCACTACCTCATCTCTCAGGTCCTCCAGGAGTCTTTCTGATGCTGAAGTGGATAGGATGATGTAGAAGTTTCTCGAGGCTCGGATACAGATGGGGGTTATACCTGCTTTGTCTCCCATCAGATCAGTGAGCCTCCCTTCCATCTGCCATATATAGTTGTATCGCCTTCTCTGGTTCATCCTCCGGTTTTGGAGCCCTCTGATCAGAGAGTTCCAAGTGAACTGGTGCCAGACCCTAAGAGGGCTACATCTTTGACGCCAATAGTTTCCCTGACTAGTTTTGCTCCTATACCCTTGGATCAGCATGAGTCTCTGAACTGAAGCATCGGCGACGGATCCGTGGGGCCAGGATCTACTTTGATGCTGTTGGAGCCATCCTTGTCTCTCAGAGCCTTGGCACTATTTGCTCAGGTCCAGCTCCCACCTCAAGACAAAGATCCAGACAGAGTCACGTCTTGTCTGCTTTTGATGTCTCGGCTCTGGTGTGACCAACCTCGACTTCTCTTTGGTCTGTTTGGTTTTGAGGTAGAGGAGAGGTTGTTCTCTCATCCAAGAGACCAAGTCTCGTGTAGATTTTTTTCCCTATGGTTCTTAGCTTTGATCCTATCACACCTACTTCTCAGGGATAGCAAGTACCAGCAAACATCCAGACAGTTCCTTTAGAGGAACTTACCCCTCTCTTCAGACACCTCCCCAGAGCATCCTGCTGAGGAGGTTCCCTGTAAGAGAACATGTAAAAGCAGGCACATACATTCCCCCTTGCAATCTGTCACTGAGGATACTAACTTTGACAAAGGGGAAAGGTCCTCCAGATCATTACCTAATGACGTCTCATTTGGAGACAATTTGGAGATTAAGCAGAAAGGTTGTTGGTCCTCAGATAATCCTTTCCCTGAGGAATCAGTATTTCTGAAAGCTTTTGGTGCTGGCCCATCTACATCTTGAGTGACTTTCCCGGCTAATGAGCTCCTCGACCTAGTCAGGCATGGAAGGAACCTGACTGTCTTGAACCAATCCACCGTCATTCAGATAAGATGTTTGCTCCTCCAAAAGACAAACCTGACTGGAGCAAAGATTCTCCGTTGATGCAATGGTTGTGGTAGCAGCCTAAAAAGGAGCTAGCAGAACAGAGCTCCTGTGTCCACCCTGTAACAGAGAGTCTGAGGCATTGGACAGGTTTGGAAAGTACATATTTACTTAACAACCTTTGCTTTAAGGTCCCTGAATTATTTGGCATACTTTAAAAGGCTGCAGAGGGATTTAGCCAAGGAGCTCTGAAAACCCTCTCAGAGTCTGTTTGCTGCAGAGGGCTATAAAAGATCATCCTCACAATTGGCTACTTTATCTATTTCCAGTGCATCTGTGAGTTTAATTTCACATGCTGCAGGGGGTTACCGTACAGGTGACTGGCTCAGGCATTGCTGTATAGAGACACACCTGGATGTGGCTACGCAGCTTTGCGGAGCCTTTCAAGTCTTATTTCTAAAGTGCTATTTTTGATGGAACATTCTTATTTGGCCCTTATTTTAAAGAAACACTTTCCCGAAGTGAACAGGGAGGGAGCACCCTATTTGCTGTAGAGATTCACTTTTCTACCCCTCAATGGTCCTTTTCACAGAATCAGAGGAGGCAAGAAAATATGGATGTTCTTTGTGTTTCACTGTTGCAATCATCACATTTGGGTTATCTGCTTGCAGTAGCCCTTAGTCGGCCTGATTAACAAACTCTTGGGTCCTGCATCAGTTGCTGTCCTTTCTTCCGTGACGTCAGGTCATCAGGGGTATAAAACATGCAGCCGATGCCATTACATCAGTCTTTCTTGCCATGCGGTGCCCGAAGCAGAAGCAGATGTTCTTCGTCTTCCCTTGCTGCAGTCCTGACTATTGGGTATAGTCCGCGTCCCAGTCGGCCCGAATACCAGAGTATAAGGCTGACGTCGGTCATGGCGCCTTAGACTGACGTCAGTACGTCAGGGTACTAATGCGCATGACCGACGTCATTTCCTCAGTCTTTTTTGCCGCATGGTCCGATGCAGAAGCAATTTTGCGAGTGCAGGTTGGCGTTCTGAGATTTTCCGAAACCGGAGTTTCAGACCGAGTACAGAGTTGGCTAAGTAACCCGTTGGGAACATTTTGGTTTTTCTTGCCTCAGTATATTACGGATGTCAGAAAAAGTGAATAACTGTATTTCTTGTGGGAAGCAGATACCGCATAGGGATTATCATACATTGTGTATACCTTGTTTAGGGCCTGAGCACGACGTTGTTGGTTGCCGCTCTTGTGCTAGATTTGATAAGCGCACTATTAAGAGGAGGCTTGATTGTGCTAGGTTAGTGTTTGGGAAGCGTTGCAATTATACTATGCCGTCGGATGCTCCGACGCCTGCTTCATCTAAGAAGCGCAAGGACAAAACAGTGAAGTCTAGGGGTGAGGAACCGGCAGTCCCGGACGTCGGTCCTTTAGAAGGCTCAGGGGAGCCAGAGGTTTTGCCAGGAGTCTCTATGGAGTCTCAGGCAGATACTTTACTGTTACAGGATGTGCCCTCTCAGGAAGTAGGCCAGGCTGAGGGGGCTTCTCAGGTAACTGTTCTTACCTCTCTTCCCAAGGTAGTTAGGGCCTCTGCTTCTGTTTCCAAAGCTTCTTTTAGAGGAAGGCCAAGTTCAGCTTCTGTAGGGGCTTCTCCTAGCATTTCGGGCTCTGTGCCTAAGAAACATATGCTTAAAATGGCTGAAGATTTGATTACTCTGATTAGAGGTTCTATGCCCCCACCTGATAAGAGGCCTAGGGTGGAACAGGAGTTTGATAGTTTTGAACAGTGTTCACAGGCTTCAGAGTCTTCTGTGGAAGACTTGCAGGAGTTTCCTGCTTATTCTGATTCTGATGTGGATGATTCCACTCCTTCAGCTTCTCCTCCTGAGGATTTTTCATTTTCTGAGACTCTTCACTCCATGAGGGAGCACTTTAAATGGGAAGGCCAAGATTACTCTGACTCCAGAAAAAGGCTTAGGGAATTCTTGGTTTGCCTCAGCATAGGCCCTTAGCTATTCCTCCTGTGTTGAATGTGGTGGAGGATGTTTTTGCAGAGGCTTCTCTGAACCCTGATTCCTTGCCTCCTGCTCCTGTTAAGCCTGATAGGTATTATAGGGTGCCCGAAGCTCATAAGTATTTGTTTAAGAGTCCCAGGGCGGACCCAGAAACTGTTTCTCAGGGGCCTAAAGGTGTTAAAGCTTCTGTTGTTTAAAATCCTGTACCCTCTGATAAAGAGGCAAGGGCTTTGGATGGGTGGGGTAAGAAAGTATATACTTCTTCCACTCTAGCCATGAGGGCGTTGAATTGTCAATTTCATATGCTGAAATATCAGAATTATCTCCTTTCACAATTGAAATCTAAGGTGGATGCTTTGGCGGAAGGTATTGAGTGTAAAGAATTGCTGGATTTGGTTCATGTGTCTGAACAAGTGGGTAAGCATTCTTTGCAGTGTGGTTTTGATGCTGTTCAGGCCTCCTCGAGGGTGGCTGCTACTAGTTCTGTTCTTCGCAGACATGCATGGTTGAAGGATCAGAATTTAGCTGAGCATGTTAAGACCAGGATTTTGGATGCTCCTTTACAGTCTGATGTGTTGTTTGGACCGCCTGTGGAAGCAGTTTTAAAGAAAATGGAGGACAAAGCTAAGTCTATGCAGACTGTTAAGGATTTTTTGCAGGTGCAGCCTCCGCAGTTTAGTAGAAATTGGCCTGCTAAGGGGTGGACATATCCTGCTTATGGTTCCCAGTCTAGGGGTAGATCTAGACGTGGTAGGGGCAGGGCTCAAGGTTCGTTTAGGCCTAGATCAGACAGTTCACCTGCTCAGACTTCTGGTGAGGGCAGGGGTCAGTCCTTTCGTAAGCAGAACCAATGGCCTGCCTTTTCAGCTGCCAGTGGACTCTCGTCTGGCAGCTCCTTTAGGAGGAAGATTGTCTCTTTTCAAAGAAAATTGGGATTTAATCACTCAAGACAGATGGGTGCTGGATATCATTCATCACGGGTACAGATTTTATTTCCACACAATGCCCCCTTTCAAGGGCATGCCAGATGTTCCTCCTCCACAAAGAAAAGAGGCTCTCAAGCAAGTTTCTCAGTTACTCCAGATAGGGGCTATTCAGCCAGTCCCTGTGTCAGAAAGGGGCTTGGATTTTATTCTCGCCTGTTCCTAGTACCAAAGAAGGGGAACACGTGGAGACCAATTTTGGATTTATCTATCCTCAACACTTATCTGGACATTCCCAAGTTCAAGATGTTGACGTTACAGCAACTGTTACCTCTGCTGGGCAAGGATCACTGGATGGTAACTTTGGATCTCAAGGAAGCTTACCTTCATGTGCCCATAAGGCTAAGTTGCAGAAAGTATCTGCCGTTTCGAACTGGAGATTTTCATTATCAGTTCTCTGCATTGCCCTTTGGCTTATCTACTGCCCAGAGTATTCACAAAGGTTCTGGCTCCAGTGATGGCTTACTTCAGGCTTCAAGGCATTCAAATTTATCCTTACTTGGACGACTGCCTGATTCTGGCTCAAGAAAAAGAACACCTTCTACAGCATCTGGAATATGTCATAGCAGTGCTAAGATGCCTAGGGTATTCTGTGAACGAAATAAAGTCCAGTCTAGTACCCTCTCAAGACATGTGCTTTCTGGGTGTGAGACTGAATACAGCAGCCCAGATGGCCTTTTTAACCCCGGACAAACAAAAGAGTCTGTCACTTTACTTCCATCAACTATCTCATCAGTCCGTGCTGACTGCAAGGACAGTCCTTCAAGCATTAGGGTTCATGGCATCTTGTATTCTGGTGCTTCCCAATGCCAAACTGCATATGAGGAAGCTGCAATGGTATCTCAAAAATGTATGGACACAGCACTGCCAAGATTTGGACACTGTCATTCAAATAATACCTTGCCTTCAAAAGGAATTCTTGTGGTGGGCTCAGGAATGTCACCTAAACAAGGGACTCTCTGTGACCCGGCCAGAGGCGAGTCAGATTTTAACGACAGATGCCTCGGACACTGCTTGGGGAGCTCATCTAAATGGAAAGTGGATACAAGACAAGTGGCCTGCCAGACTACAGCATCTACATATCAACATGAAGGAGATGTTAGCAGTCCAGTTTGCATTGATGGCGTTCAAGGAGTTACTTCTTCCAGGGCAGGTGTTGATTCTGACAGACAACACAACTGTCATGTGGTACATCAACAAGCAAGGGGAACACATTCTTATCCTCTATGCAGGCAAGCAATGATTTTATGGGAGACTGCGTTAAGCCTGCAACTGACTCTTCAGGCAAGGTTTCTGCCAGGAGCACAGAACTCCCTAGCAGATGTATTAAGCAGACAAATCATGGATCCCCACAGTGGAAACTGGATCTTCATGTATTTCAGAAATTGACAGTGTCATGGGGAACTCCAGACATAGATCTGTTCGCTTCTCCACTAAACCACCAGCTGCCAAAGTATTGCACAAAGGGGTTTCATCACACAGCTTGGAAAGTGGATGCTCTGTCTTTCAGTTGGAAAAACCTTCATGTCTATGCTTTTCCACCTCTACCTCTTCTTCCAAAGGTATTACTAAAGGTCAGACAGGACAGGCCAAGGATGATTTTGATAGCTCCAGATTGGCCTCGGCAACACTGGTACCCACTTCTAAGGAGTCTTGTAAAGAAGCCTCCATGGCCTTTACCTCTGATTCCTCATCTGTTATCTCAGAAGGACGGTCATCTGCTCAATGTCAAGCTTCAATCTCTCCATCTCACAGCTTGGCATATTCTGTATTGAAACATGGAAGGTCTCAGCTTCCTCAACAAGTTTTAAATGTGATTATGGAAGCTAGAAGGCCTAGTACTAGGAGAGTGTACGCAGAAAAATGGAAGAGATTTTTATTTTGGTGTACAGCAAAGAATTTGGAGATTTCAGAGCCTAATTTGAGTGTGGCTCTTCAATATCTTACTGAGTTATTGGACAAAGGTTTGTCTTTCTCTTCCATAAAGATTCATGCTGCAGCATTTTCAGCTCACTATGATTGTGACCCACCTTTGTTTTCGCATCCTTTGTTCAAGCAGTTTCTTAGAGGGGCAAAGAATATAAGACCCCCACGTAGAGCTCCTACTCCTGCTTGGGATCTCAATTTTGTGTTGGAAAAACTTACTCTACAACCTTTTGAGCCGGCAGCTACTGCTGAATTGAAATATTTGTCATGGAAGACTGCTTTTCTGTTGGCTATTACTTCTGCAAGAAGGGTGTCTGAGTTGCAGGCCCTTATGGCAGTAGAGCCCTTTTGATTTTCCATAAGGACAGGGTATCATTACGTACTAATCCTTCCTTTATGCCTAAGGTGGTTTCTAGTGTGGCTTTAAACCAAACTATTCATTTGCCTACGTTCTTTGCAGATCCTCAAAATAAAGGGGAAAAGATTTTGCACACTTTAGATGTACACAGGCAATTGCGTTATTATTTGAGCAGGACTAAAGATTTTAGGCAGTCTCAACAGTTACTTGTTTCTTTTGCTTTAAGTTCACAGGGCAAACCTGTGTCAAAACAAACTATTTCTAGGTGGATTGGCTTTTGCATTGCATTTTGTTATTCCCATCATGGCAAAGAGGTTCCAGCTGGGATTAGGCCTCATTCCACTAGGGCTACTGCCACTTCAACAGCATTTCTAAGGGGTGGCAACTAAGGATATTCTGGAAGCAGCTACTTGGAGTTCAGTGCATACTTTCTCTAGGCATTATCACCTGCCTATATACTCTAAGTCTAGAGCTGGTTTTGCCACAGCTGTTTTACAAGGCATGTTGTCAGCTCCTGCTACTTTATAATTTGCCAGCCTCCCTTACCTCTGCTTTGGGATTCTACCCAATAGTCAGGACTGCAGCAAGGGAAGACGAAGAACATAGTACAGTTTTGTACCTACCATAAATGTAGATGTTCGAGGATTCCCTTGCTGCAGTCCAATTTACCCTCCCTCCTTCCCCTCTGTGTTTCAGGGTGGTTGTGTAGGTGCCTTTACATGCTTATATTTTTTGTATATATATATTACTGTATATATTGTACATGTTTATTGGTGCAGGTTGTTTTTGGGACTTGTCTTTTGGGTCTTCTGACATCTGGGGCAAGAAAAGACTGAGGAAATGACGTCGGTCATGCGCATTAGTACCCTGACGTACTGACGCCAGTCTAAGGCGCCATGACCGACGTCAGCCTTATACTCTGGTATTCGGGCCGACTGGGACGCGGACTATACCCAATAGTCAGGACTGCAGCAAGGGAATCCTCGAACATCTACATTTATGGTAGGTACAAAACTGTACTTTTGCAAGTGCTGGTCGGCCAACTCATGAAATTTTCATTTTTAAGTTTCAGAACCGATGTCTTCAACTAAAAGCTAAGTATCCCTTTGGGGAAACTTTTTCTTGCTCTAAAGCGATGTCAGTAAAAGTAAATAATTGGATTACTTGTGGAAAGCAAATATCTCATAAAGATTTTCATTCGTACTGTATTCCTTGCCTAAGCCCTGACCACGATGTACCTCGCTGTCTCTCCGTCGTCCGTATATTTTCACTTCTAAATATTTTGGTGCTCTGTTCTATTATCCTGATATGTCTTCGGTAAGCCATCCGACTACCGACATTCCAAAAAAACGCAAAGATAAAGACAGAGACAGGACGCTTAGGTCCAAAGCTGCCGACAACGCTTCTCCTAAGCCAGTCGCCAGTTTGCTGGTACTCAGGCACTTTTGCAGCCCCTGATACCCGCTACTTCAGATTCGCAGGGCTCTACTGAGACCCATTTGAAGTCCTGTATGCCGCGAGATACTTCAGCTGTGGAACCTGCGGATGTCTCTACCTTGGATGTGTCAAGAGCCGCTGTGCAGGCACCGGCTTCTGAGGGTGTGTTCAGGCCTACTGACTTGCGTATTAAACCGATGCCATCTTCTTCCTCAAGGCCTAAATCTCGAACCATGCCTAGTAAACAGATGCCCAGACCACATGGTCAGGTCTCTATGCCTAAAAAACAAATGATAAGAATGGCTGAAGACCTTATTACTTTAATCAGGGGAAGCCAGCCTTCCTCTAAGAGACCTGGGACTGAATTTGCTTATGATACTTCTGACAAGGATTCTGAATTTTCTGTTTCCTCTGATGACCAGGATTTACCCTTATCTACCTATGAGGATTCTGATGCTGATGACTCTGTTCCCTCTGCTTCCCCCCCCAGAGGATTTCTCTTTTGGTGAAACCTTGCATACTCACAGGGAGCAGTTTCATTGGGAAAGTCAGGATTTCTCGGATTCTAAAAAGAGCCTTAGGGATTTCTTACTCCTGCCCCAGCACAGGCCTTTAGCCATACCTCCTGTACTAGACATTGTTCATTATGCCTTTTCGGAATCTAGCTTGGCCCCTGACTGTCTGCCTCCTGCTCCCAGAAAACCTGATAGATATTACAGGGTCCCTGACTCTTACAAGTTCCTTTTTAAAAATCCTACTGTGGATCCTGAGACCATTTCACAGGGACCCAAGTGCATTAAAGCTACTACTGCCAAAAATCCTACCCCCTCTGATAGAGACTCCAGGATGCTGGATAGATGGGGTTAGAAGGTATACACTCCTGCAACTTTGGCCATTAGGGCCTTAAACTGCCAGTTTCATATGTTAAAGTATCAGCAGCATATTATTGGATTGCTTAAACAGAAAATGATGTTGATTCCTGATTGTGCTGAAAATAAGGATTTACAGGATTTACTGCATTCAGCTGCATAAACATACTTTGCAATGTGGTTTTGACTCACTAGAGGCATCTTGCAGGGCTGCTGTAACTGGGTCTGTACTTAAAAGGCATACTTGGCTTAAGGAGCAATCCTTGCCAGATCATGTTAAAGTGAAATTACTGGATGCTCCCTTAATACATAGAAACACATTAGGATGGATACCAGTGTCATAAAATACAAATGCACTGGCTAACAGACAGACCTTACATACATACATTTTTACATCTTAATAGCTTAGTACAAATAGGCAGTGAGGGTCGCACATGCTCAGTATTTATACATTTGTGCAAGCCCTTGGATAACTTCTTAAAGGTACATACACACACATTGTTGTACATTTCTTAAATTTTCAAATAAGGGAGAGAGTGTATGCTGCATCTGTTAGATGTACATAGACAACTTCATTTCTGCTTACATAGAACAAACTATTTCAGCAAAACAGGCCAGTTATTTGTCTCTTTTTCACCAAGCAGGTTGGGATCTCCAATTTCTAAAGTTACCTTGGCGAAATGGATAACTAATTGCATTTCTTTGACATATATTCCCTGCAAGGTCTCTCCCTAACAAAACCACCCAAGGCTCATTCAAACAGATCCATGGCCATCTCCTCATCTTTCTGGTCTAGAACTTACATTAATGATATTTGTGCAACAGCCGCCCTGGTCTTATGCTCAAACGTTTATTACACATTATGAATTGGACATAATTTCCAGAACCAGAACTGCTTTTGATTCACCAGTTCTCTGGAATATCCTTCCATGAAGGCCACCCAAGATTCATTTAGCTGGGAACTCTGTCCCATACGCTGAGGAAGAATGAAAAGTGCAATGTCAGATATTAAAATGATGTACTCACAATTGCTGTGCATCTGTGCTGTCCATTTTCATTCTTCCTCAACTCCCCTCCCACCTTCCCCCTTCCTGTCATCTTCTGGAGTGACCTGATGAACTTTTTGGACCCTGTTCAGGTTTGGGCCCTGGTTCTACTACCATTCTCTTTCCCTTTCTATATTCTAAGATAATTTTAGCAGCAAACTTGATCTGATGTATTGCAGGTGGAGAAGGGCAGTATGAAGAGGGAAGAGGTCGAGCTTTGGATCTGAAAGTCTGTGGAATACAGCAGAGTCTGATCCAAGCCATAACTCATATGTTGAGGAAGAATGAAAATAGACAACAGAGATGCATAGTTATGGTGAATATATAACTTTTTCATACAGAAAAGTGTTCACATGAATCTTAATGTGCGAAAAGAAAAGTTTGTTTTGCAGCATTTAAGAAATACATAATTAAAATTTTTTTTTTTTGAAATACAGAAGATTAAATGTACGAAGTCATGTTTATGGCATTAATATTGATCAGAAGGTAGCATGGGCTTTGTTACTTTGGATTCCAGCTCTAATTATGCCAGATTAGCATAGGTAAGTAATTGTATATTACTTAAGTAATTGCTAAACTATTAAGTTATGTTAATTTATCTTTGGTTACTGTCAGCTGCCTGTCGGGTGCTCGGATCCGCCACATAACACAGGCACTTAGATCACTCCAGAACAAGTACAAGTATGACGCTGTCATTGTACATGTTGGTGTGAATGATCTAAGACGTACCTCCCTGGACTACATGAAAAGAGACACTGAGGAGCTCTCTGATCATGTAGCCCAAGCTGGTATGACCTGGCCTTGAGTAGCATACTACCTTCACGTAGAATGATACCACAATATAAAGACAAAATGATCATTTTCAACAATTGGCTAAGCTTCTGGTGTCATTCTAAGGGGATCCAGTGTCTGCCTGGGATGACATGATAGACTATCCTCGCTGTTTTGCCAGAGATGGGTTGCACCTGTTACCCCTAGGTTTTCAAATACTGGCCAAGGCTCTTGCAGTCCCCATAGTGCCTTTTTTAGGCAAAGCTCAAAGGACAAACCAACCACCGTAACCAGCACAGGTAACCAAAAACTAAGGGTGATGCTACTCAACGCCAGAAGTCTCAACCTCAAAATGCACACACTCTAGGCTCTCCTCAGCATGGAGAAAATCGATGTTTGTGCAGTGACGGAATCCTGGTTCAAGGCTCAAGAGAGCACCCCAGCACTGCCAGGTTACAATTCATATCATACCTTCCGGCCTCAGTTACCGGATCGCAGTACAAAGGGCGGAGGTTTATCCATATTCATCAAGGATTCCCATATCTCCAGGATAGTAGCGCAGCATGATGCCCCAGAGATGATACATGCGCAACTATCAGCAGGCAAAACCACATTTCAAGTCGTAGCCGGTTATAGATCGCCCACCATGTCCCAAGATGCTCACTCTGCATTCCTTGAGGCATTGGAAAATATAAAGGTCCTATCCAACACCATGATCTTGGGTGATTTCAACTACCCTGGTATAGACTGGACGAACTACCAATGTTCCAACTCCTATGCTCAGGGATTCTTAGAATTTATAAATTCAAATTCCCTTGAACAACTAGTATGTTCCCCCACTAGAGGGGACAACATATTGGATTTAATCATCACAAATATGGGCGCCGATTGTACCACACCTATTATCATTCCCTCCTTGGTCAGATCCGACCACAAACTGATAACCCTGGACAATCCTCACCCTTCCACCTCCCCCAGTCAAAGAAACCATAGTCAAAAACCTTTCCAAAGCAAACTTCAAACTACTTGCATCCAAAGTGAAAAGCTTCACTATTCCCTTGCAGAAGGATAATGATATCCAGGATGCAGAACCCTACACCAAGGCACACACTATATGCATCTTCAGGATTGCATGGACCGTGCTATCCCAAATAAAACCAAGACTCCTTCCTCAAGCAAGAAGAAACCAGTCTGGTGGCCCCGGCCATAAGCAAACTTTACAATAAAAGGAGGAGGCTTATACAAAAAAAAAAGCCAAATCTCAAGTAGAAAAATCATCCCTGATCAGCGTTACTAAGAAATTGAGGGCCCTGTTCAAGTCAACTAAAGCTAATTTTGAAAAGAAAGTTGCCAAGGATGCCAAGGATAACCATAAGGCCTTCTATGGCTACGTCAAAAACCTAAATGGCAACGCTCAGGTCTGTTCTGAGCTGGTACAAAATGGAACAAAATACACTGACCCTTCTGACATTGCCAACATCTTGGCTGACAGATTCAGTGCAAATTCTCCCCCCCCCCCCCTCGCCACCTACAGGGCCTATTACCATTCCAGGGTATTGTGTAAGTCCAATTATTACTTATGCGTTGGTTAACAAGGCTCTATCTAAAGCTAAAAACACTGCCTTCATGGGACCAGATGGTGTCCCAGGCTGTGTCATATGCGAGCTCCAAAAGGAATTAACCCCGCATCTTAATACCATGTTCAGTCTCAGCCTCTCCACAGGATATGTGCCCATAGAATGGTGCACGTCAACGGTGGTCCCGCTACACAAGGGTGGGGCCACAACTGACCCTGGGAACTACCGACCAATAAGCCTGACCAGTCTGATCTGTAAGGCTATGGAGCGAATCTTTATGGAACTCCTAAATGGAGAGATTGGGAACCTCCAGTCGCTAGACCCCACACAGTTCGGCTTCGTCAAGGGCAGATCATGCCTCCTGAACCTGGTGGATTTCTTTGAGACAGTTACTCAGGCTATAGATAAGGGAAAGGAGGTACACACTGCTACCTTGACCTTGCTAAAGCATTTGACACCATTCCCCATTCAGGTATTATTGATAAGCTCACCAGCCTGGGCATAAACCCTTACGTCACAAGATGCATCACAAACTGGCTCTCAGACAGATCCCATAAAGTAAGAGTAGCGGGATCTATGTCCGAATCTAGACCAGTAACGAGTGGTGTGCCTCAGGGCTCTGTCCTGGGGCCCCTCCTGTTTGGCATATACTTTTCAGAAGTACAGGCAAGCACGGAAGGGCTGTGGCCTACTAAGTTTGCGGACGACTGCAAACTTGGTGGTGTAATAGAGTCTCCGGCCGACATGGAGATCCTCCAGAAGGGCCTAAATGAGACTGATGCATGGTGTCAAAGCCATGGTCTCAAGCTAAATGCAAAAAAATGCGTAGTAATCCCCTTTGGAAAAAACAGAGTACCATAAACTACAACATAGGAGGTAATCCCCTGAAATCTGAAGAAGAAATAAGGGCTCTAGGGACCCAAGTAGATAGTCAGCTTTCCTTTGATAACCATGTTGCCAAAGTGGTTAGAAAATCTTTCTATGTGACCCATCTGATCACGAAAGGGTTCGCATCAAGATCTAAGGATGTAATGGTGCCCCTCTACTCTTCCCTCATCCGACCCATTATTGAGTACAATGCACCAATTGGAATGTACCTGGCTAGACATCTCCAGCAACTGGAGAGACCACAGAGGTACCTAACCAAGAGGATTACTGGCCTCAAACAGTTGCCCTATGCAGCATGATTGAAAAAGCTAAGTCTGTTCTCTGTTGCATACCGCTTTCTCAGAGGCGATCTCTATCTAACATACAGAGCCATGTCCAACCCAGAATTGTTGAACATGCTCCATCTTAGCAAAACCAAATCTACTCAAGCTACACTCTCTAGGGATAATAAACCTCAACACAACAATGAATGGAACATGCTGGAGGGATAGATTCCCTTCCCAGAGACTTCCCTTACTATGGAACAGGGTCCCGATCTACATAAGACAGAGCCCCTCACTATCACTCTTCAAGAGGAACCGTGATGAGTGGATGGGTAACAGAAAGTTCACACTGGGGAATCACACTAACAGTACTACTAGATAGGGGCCAAGGGTTACTAGCTGCTAGTACAAGGGTCTCGGGAACTACTAAAGGGGCAGTGAATACCGCACAACGTGGCTGGGCTAATATATGCCTTCGGGCAGTTAGCCCAGTACCAACCTATGAAGACCTGAGTACGCAAGTGCTGGAAACTTTGGTTAGAATAGAATAATTTTTTTTTTATTTCCGTCTTGTCATTTGTGCATTTCAGTGATGGGAGGTACATTATGACTGTATAAAAGATCAGCTTGCCAAATGTTTGTGTGTGCATTTAGCATAGAAGTTGAAAATACAGATTAAAAAAACTTGTCATATATAACAGGTGGGAGCAATAGCTTTTTATCATGATGGCTATGCCATGTATAATACCTTGTAATGTAAATGGCCGTACAGGTATAAATAAAAAAGGAAAATGTATTGAATCCAAATCCAGCTCCAGACAAGTGACAAATGGAGTACCTCAGGGTTCAGTCCTGGGACCACTCTTGTCTGGCATCTACTTTGCTGAAGTACAGGCCAATACTAAGGGACTCTGGCTAACAAAGTTCGCAGATGACTGCAAACTGGGAGCCATTATTGAATCCCCAAATGATGTGGATATTCTACAAAAGTGCCTTAGAGAAACAGATGCCTGGTGCCAGAGCCATGGGCTCAAGCTTAATGCCAAGAAATGTATAGTTATCCCCTATGGAAAAAAAACATGTACCCATGAATTACCACATAGGTGGCAGTACACTAAACATCGAAAGTGTGGTGAGAGACTTGAGGACACAGGTGGACAGTGGTTTGACTTTCGATAACCACATCACCACAACAGTCAGGAAATCCTTCTATGTGGCACACCTCATCACTGAAGGCTTTTCAACCAGAAAAAAGGAAGTCATTGTCCCACTGTACTCGTCCCTCATTAGACCCATTATAGAGTATAATGCCACATTTGGTATGTACCTCACAAGACATCTGCAACAGCTGGAAAGGCCACAGAAATACCTCACTAAAAGAATCACAGGCCTAAAGCAGATGCCAAATGCTGACAGTCTAAAAAAACTCCAGCTATACTCTGTGGCATATCGTCTACTCAGAGGCGATCTCTGCTTAACATACAAGGCCATGTCAGACCCTGAGCGGTTGGACATGCTCCACTTAAAGAAATCCCAATCCCTCAGAGCCACACACTCCAGGGATCTAAACCTTGTCATCACAATGAACAAAACATGCTGGAGGGGTAGGTTCCTGACCCAGAGACTCCCCATACTCTGGAATAGACTGCCCGTACATGTCAAGCAGAGCGCCTCCTTGGCCTTCTTCAAAAGGAACCTTGATGATTGGATGGGAGATAGGAAATTCACCCCGGGGATCATGTCATTCGCCCTGCTAGAAAGGGGTCCAGAGAAGTAAATATTGTAAGAAGAAATATCCAGGGAATTGTTATGGCTAGGCTTGTATAGGCCCTAGGGCTGATAGCCTAGTACCAACCTATGAATTATATTGAGAAATGCAGAGTGCAAATAACAATGCTGTATGAGACACATTTGGAAAGAAATGAGCATGTGAATTTGACAAAAAAGATTTCAAGATGGATGTTCAACAGAATAGGGTCAAAAGAAAGGGAAGCAATTATAGTAATTGCTGGAGGGGCTGCAGTAGTGATCGAAGAGGGGAAGAAGGGCAGTAATGATAGATTTATTGTTGTAAGGAGCTATCAGCAGTTGAGGATTTTATTGGCGTGTATTTATTGATGTTAAGTTGTCCTATCTCGCTTTCGTTCTTGCTGTTTGGGTTCGGAACCGATCCTTGGCTCTGACTCCAGCCTACTTCTATAGCTCGAGAGCTATTTACTGACTCGAGGCTAACCCTTATCCCAGAATGCCCAGTGTCTGCTACCCAGATCTCATTTGCCACTTCAGCTGCGAGGTTGCTTGGTTACTGGCTCAGGCTTAGTATAGATGTCCTTCAAGAATGCAACTGCAGTCTTTACATATGGGTTGTCCTGCCTCAGGCAGCCCTTCGGTCGTCCGGATTCCAAAGTCTGGGTCCGGCGTCGGCTGATGTCGCCTCTTCCCCGATGTCAGAGCGGCTGGGGTATAAAAGCATCAGTCGACGCCATCTTCTTCAGTCTTTTTTGCCGCGCGGTGCCCGAAGCAGAAGCAGTTCGCAAGTGCCGGTCGGCCAGCTCCTGTGTTTTCAGTTACCGAAGTCATCAAAAAGCTAAGTACCCCGTTGGGGAACCTTTTCGTGTCTCAGCCGATGTCAGATAATACTGCAAAAGTTAATAACTGTTTGTCTTGTGGTAAACAAATACCTCATAAGGACTTCCATTCTTACTGCCTTCTCTGCCTTGGCCCAGACCACAATGTCTCGGCCTGTGCTGCCTGTGCTTGCTTCAATAAGCGCACACTCAGGCGCCGGGCAGAATTTGCTCAAGACTTTTTTGGGGAAAATTACTCCTATATCATGCCGTCGGAAACACCGACAACACATATTTCCAAAAAACGGAAGTACCGGGACCGACATTCTCGGCCCGCGATTTCCACTGACACCACGCCAAAACATACCGCGAGTGCATCGGTCTCTTCGGAGGCGGTAATTCAACCGCTCCAGATCGACGACACCGCTTTACCGCACACTTCGGCCCCGGAGGTTTCCTCGGTGCCGGTTGTTGTTTTTTCCTCCTGAAACCGAAGTCCAAGATTTGCCTGACACCATACCGGTGGACAAAGTTACTCCTGCATGTGGGGCAGCTAGGCCTCCGGTGTCTATGTCCATCAAGGCCTACATACGTGCTAAGGCTGCCAGCCAGGCTAAGTCTCACCCTCCTAAATCTTTTTCACAGGGCCCCACTTCAGATAAACAGATCTTGACTTAAGCTGCATATCTAATTTCCTTAATCAGAGGCTCTCAGGCTCATCCAGACAGAGGCTCTCAGCCGCCTGCAGACAAAAGGCCTAGGGTTGAGCAGACAGATAACTTTTTCCTCAGATGAAGCCTCTGGTGACTCAGGTCATTCAGATTCCCAGGAAGAATCCTTCCAGGCCTACGAGGATTCTGATGCTGATGAATCTATTCCCTCTGCCTCTCCTCCTGAGGATATTTTTTTTGGGGAAATTCTCCACTCCATGAGAGAGCTCTTTCAGTGGCAGGGCCAGGATTTCTCCGACTCCAGGAAAAGGCTTCGTACTTTCCTTAAGCTACCCCAGCACAGGCCTTTAGCTATTCCTCCAGTGTTAGATGTATTGGATGATGTGTACTCAGACTCGAGTGCTTCTCCTTGATCTAGAAACTATTTCCCAGGGGCCCAAAGGAGTGGCCACTTCCACGGCCAAAGATCCTTTGCCCGCAGACAGGGAATCTAGGTCCCTGCAGAGGTGGGGTAAAAAAGTTTATACCTCAACCACCCTTGCCATGAGGGCACTTAACTGTCTTTTTCATATGTTTCAGTACCAGGATTTCTTGATGGATGATTTACAGAAAAACTTAGCCTCTCCTGAGCCTTTAGATAGAAAGGCCTTGCAGGATTTGGTTCATAATACTCAGCGGATTAGCAATCATTTTCTTCAGTGTGGTTATGATGCATTGGAAGCTTCATGTAGGGCAGCTATGACAGGGGCCGTCATACGTAGACATGCTTGGTTGAAAGAACAGGCATTGCCAGATCATGTTAAAGTAAAGCTTCTAGATGCACCTCTGGAAAAACACAAGCTATTTGGTGCTAATGCTCAGGATGTGTTGAAATAAATTGAGGAAAAGGCAAAATCAGTACAAACAGTCAAAGATTTCCTCCAGGTTCAGCCACCAAGGTTCAGCAGGAATTGGCCTTCGAAGAATTGGTCCTTTCCAGACACTGACAAGTTCCAAAGGGGAAAAAACACGCGTGCTTGAGGTAGAGGGCAATACTGAGGCTCCTACAGGGGCCGCCAATGGCAACCGACTAATCAGAGAAGTGGCGCAGGGGCATCTACTGCTCCACAGGGACAATCACAATGACTTGACTTTGACACCGCCGACCAAGCCTCAAAGAGAAGCACCTTTAGGCGGAAAATTATCCTTATTTTCAAAAAATTGGCACGTTTTAACAAAGGACAAATGGATTCTGGACATAATAGACAAAGGTTACAGGTTCCACTTCCATACCTTACCAACAAGACAAGGCATGCCAAACCTGCCACAAAATCAAAGGGCAGAGGCACTCTTACAAGTTTCAAAGTTGCTAAAAATCAAAGCAATAGAAAAGGTTCCTCCTCAGGAACAAGGCCAGGGATTCTACTCAAGGCTGTTCCTTGTTCCAAGAAAAGAAAAGCAATGGAGACCTATACTGGACTTGTCCGTTCTAAACATTTTTCTCATTGTGCCAAAATTCAAAATGCTGACGTTACAGCAACTTCTTCCCATGCTGGGCAAGGGGTCTTGGCTGGTTACTCTGGACCTCAAGGAGGCATACCTGCATGTCCCAATCAGACACAGTTGCAGAAGATACCTCAGATTTCTTGCAGGGTCAGAGCATTATCAATTCTCAGCATTGCCTTTTGTCTTATCTACTGCGCCCTGCAGACTCCAGGGGATACAAATATACCCTTACCTGGATGACTGCCTTATACAAGCGGACAGCAAGCAAGCCTTGATAAGAAACTTGAACTATGTCATTAACACTACAGGCTTTGGGATACACAGTCAACATTCAAAAATCAAGACTACTGCCATCCCAACAAATAATTTTTCTAGGAGCCAAACTGGACACAAACTCAAAAATGGCTTTCCTCACAGAAGAAAAACAAGAACAATTACCAGATTACTTCAAAAGCCTAGCAAGCACACCCAGATGACTGCAAGGCAAATCCTGCAGGCCCTGGGTTTCATGGCATCTTGCATTCTTCTGATTCCACTGGCAAGACTACACATGAGAAAGCTACAATGGTACCTAAAGAGTTTATGGTCTCAGCACAGCCGAAACTTAGAAGCAAATATTCCACTCATTCCATGTCTACAAAAGGAATTTTTGTGGTGGGCACAAGCGAGCCAGCTAAACAAAGGCATGTCTTTCAACAAACCTCAAACAAGCCAAACCATTACAACAGACACCTCAGACCATGGATGGGGGGGCACACATGGAGGGCAGATGCATTCAAGGGCAATGGGCACCCCAGGAAGTGCATCTTCACATCAATCAAAAAGAGATGTTGGCAGTGATTCATGCTATCGAGGCCTTCGGAAAATTTCTTCAGCAAAGTCAACTTCTAATAAAGACGGATAACACCACTGTTATGTGGTACATAAACAAACAAGGGAGGCACTCATTCGTACCCCCTCTGCAGGCTAACAATGACTCTTTGGGAAAAGTCCCTGAAACTGAACATACAGTTGCAATCCCAGTTTGTTCCAGGCAAGGACAATGTTCTAGCGGACAGTCTGAGCAGAAACATCTTGGACCCGCACGAATGGATGTTGCATCCAGACATTTTTTCACAAATAACTCATGCATGGGGGAGGCCGGACATAGATCTCTTTGCCTCACACCTCAATCATCAACTGAAGAAGTTCTGCTCGAGGACGCACCATCCTCGAGCCTGGAGAATGGATGCTCTCTCCTTCAGCTGGAACTCTCTAACAATCTATGCATTCCCACCTCTACCATTAATGACCAAGGTGTTACTGAAGATCAAAGCAGAACAACCGAAAGGCATTTTGATAAGCTCCAGACTGGCCAAGACAGCACTGGTATCCATTACTAAGGAGAATAACTCGCACCAAGCCGTGGTCGTTGCCTCAGTGGCCTCTACTTCTGACTCAACACAATTACAGGACGGTTCATCCCAACCTGCAAACATTGCAGCTGACAGCTTGGAGGGTACCATGACTTCTCCCCATATCTCTATCTCTCTCTCCAAGAAAGTTCAAGAGATCTTACTGGAAGCACGCAGACCTTCCACCAGAAAGACTTACTCAGCTAAATGGAAGGGATTCAGCATCTGGAATGCCAACAAGGGTCAGGATGCATCAGTAATGAGCATCCCACAGATACTAGAATACTTGGCAGAAATGCTACATATCGGCCTTTCATATTTTTCTATACACGCTTCAGCAATTTCAGCAAAATACAACAGTGACCCACCTGTGTTGTCACATCCTTTGCTAAGACAGTTTCTAAGAGGGATAAAGAATATCAAACCTCCCAGAAAACCACCAGTGCCTGCATGGGACCTCAACTTCGTGTTAGAAAAATTAACTCTTCCTCCTTTTGAACCAGCAGCATCTTCAGAATTGCAATTTCTCTCCTGGAAAACAGTTTTCCTGTTGGCAATTACCTCAGCAAGAAGAGTCTCGGAGATACAGGCCCTCATGGCAGTACCTCCATTTCTCATTTTCCATCAGGACAGAGTTTCTTTAAGAACCAATCCTTCATTCATGCCAAAAGTGATATCCAGGGTGTCTCTAACTCAAACAATTCACCTGCCTACCTTCTTTCCCAATCCTCAAAATAAAGGAGAAAAGCTGCTGCACACTTTGGACATACACAGACAATTGCGCTACTACTTGGACAGAACAAAAGCCAACAGAAAGTCTGACCAACTATTTGTAGCTTATGCTGCTGGAGTACAAGGAAAGTCAATTTCCAAACAATTTCAAAATGGATTGGACACTGCATCAGATTCTGTTACTCTTTCCATGGAAAAGGTGTGCCAGCCAATATCAGGCCACACTCCACCAGAGCT
The DNA here is from genome assembly GCF_019279795.1 of Protopterus annectens. NCBI lineage: Eukaryota > Metazoa > Chordata > Ceratodontiformes > Protopteridae > Protopterus > Protopterus annectens. The sequence continues at coordinate 124,192,046 of NC_056749.1, forward strand.
ATAGCCACCTCCATAGCCTTTCTAAGAGGGGTGGCTACAAAGGATATTCTAGAAGCTGCTACATGGAGCTCCGTGCATACATTTTCCAAACACTACAACCTGCCTTTATATTCCAGATCCCGAGCAGGCTTTGCTTCAGCAGTCCTGCAGGGCATTTTAGCTACACCATCTTTATCTTAGATCCTACCACCCCCAGCTTGGCTATGGTACTCAACCCATATGTAAGGACTGCAGTTGCATTCTTGAAGGACATAGTACAGTTTTGTTCCTACCATAAATGTAGATGTCTGATAGATATGCAACTGCAGTCAGGTTTTCCCTCCCTCCTACCTCTCTGTAAATTCTCCTTTTTGGGTCCACTTCCCTTTTCTAAATTAGCTGGGGAAAATCTGTTATGGTGTATCTGTTTATTACTGTTGTGCATGTCTGGAATTTTTTATCCAGCCTCTAAATTTAGCCTTCCTTGGAGGGCACCTGGCATCTGGGGCAAGAAACACTGAAGAAGATGGCGTCGACTGATGCTTTTATACCCCAGCCGCTCTGACGTCGGGGAAGAGGCGACATCAGCCGACGCCGGACCCAGACTTTGGAATCCGGCCGACCGAAGGGCTGCCTGAGGCAGGACAACCCATATGTAAGGACTGCAGTTGCATATCTATCGGACATCTACATTTATGGTAGGTACAAAACTGTACTTTTTTTTTCTATGATTATAATTGCTGTTTATTCTTAAATTTTCTCAAGTTTTTGTCTAGATATGATTCTTTATCCCTTATCACCTTTCTTGTGTGTGTTGTAGCTTTGTTGGCCGTCGCTCCATATCTTGCAGGCCTTCTGTTTCCCCTGAGCTCTTTTAAATTAGAGAGTTCTCCCTACTCCCTTAGGACAGCCTTTTAAATTAAAGTCTCTCCTTTCTGTTCCTTAACTGTAAAAAAAAAAAAAAAAAAAAAAAAGTTTTTTAGTGTAGTAGTGTAACGTCTAAAGAGGCCAAAGTTTCTGGCTTCAAAAAGTGTGACTCATGCTGTCAGAAAATGTCTCTAACAGATGGGCATACTAGCTGTGTTTATTGTTTAGGGGCTGTGCACCTGCAGGACTCCTGCATATCTGTCATGCATTTAGTCCAAGGGTCCTGCAGGAGCGCAAAAACAAATTAATCCTTCGAGGATTATTGAAATCACAGGATTCCCCGACTAAAGGTTCTCAGCCAGTGAAATCCTCTAAGTCTGTCAAGCCGTCAGCTCCATCCTTGGAACCGACTCCTGGGCTTGAAGATCCAAGTTTGTCGGTGCCAGCTAGCATCGACAAGTCATCTCCCCTCAGCTCCAACTGCCACCTTGGAGCCATCTCGGAGCCACAAGCGAGCAAGGTCTCCTTTATTGGAGCTGATCCACTCAGTGTCACAGTCACCCTTATTAGGAAGTGAACACAGTCATCACTCTTCATTCCACTCCTCTCGATCCTCCAGGTTATCGGATCAAGACGTGGAGAGAGTAGTCAGCAGCTTACTTAAATCACAGGCCCTTGCGAAATTACCTTCCAGCCCACCTCAGCAGGTTGTTGCTCCATCCGCCTCCATCTCCATTCCTCCTCCGACTACACTTATTTCGGAGCCGGAGACCATGGACATGTTGATAGTAGAACCAACCGCGCTGATCACCTTCTCTTTGGTTCAGACATCGGCTCCAGTCACCTCGATTGTTCCGTCCATCGAGGGATCTGGGTGCCGAAGCTCTCTCAGCTCCTAGGGGGGGAAATGGCATCGGCCCCTTGACCGACCCCGCTCTCCCTCTCGGAGTTTCGGCGCAGGTGAGCTGTGCTCCCACAACGGCCTCAGAGCCGTCGCCCTCGATGCGGAGAAGGGCTCCCATCTATTCGGAGCCAGAGCTTTCTTTGCCTCAGGATCGTGACGCCTTAGAGGTCATGCGGAGTGTGCTGTCCCCTGAAGCAGCCTTACTATCAGCCCCATCGGCTCCTTCTCTTGTGGTGCCTGTGCCAACCTCTGTTCCTCCTCCTGCCCAGAAGCATAGGGAACCTATGCCACAGGACACCCCATTGGGTGTCCCTTCTTCTTCCGAGGCCTCCCCTGATCACTCAGATGAACCTCCTCAGAAGAAGTGTAAGAGGAAGCACCTAGACTCCCCTAAGTCTGTCACCTCAGATACAGACCTGGATGAATTGGAAGGGTCCGCCAGTTCCCCCTCTGAAGATATTTACTTTTTGGACATCCTTGAAATGCTTAGGCAGAGGGGTGGCTGGTCTTCCTTAGCCAGAAACCGAGGACGAGTCTGTATACCTGGAGGCATTCGGTTCCCGACCCTCCACTTCCTGGGTGTTTCCACCTTTCGATCCACTCATGTCTGTAGTGGCTCGAAAGGTTTGGTCAGCTCTGGATTCTGTGGAACCTACTCAGAGGAGACCAAATAAGTTCATAACAGCCTCCCAGGACAAACAATTTTTCTATAAATGTGTGCCAGTTGATGCCATGGTGATAGCAGCAGCCACCAAGAAAGAGTTAGGAGAAACTTCTTCGTCTGTCCATCCACAAAAACAGAGTCTAGGACGATGGACAGATATGGGAAGTGAATGTTTTCCTCAGCGACCTTCTCAATGAGGTCCCTGAATTATCTCTGTCATTTGATACGACTTCAAAGGGATCTCCTAAAAGAGCTTGGAAATACCCCTACAAGATCCTACAGCTGAGGGAGCATCAGCCAAAATAGCTTCCCAGCTTGCGGCTCTTAATTCTATAGTCAACTCCTCCATGAGGCTGATTTCCTATGCAGCCGATGGAGCGAGCAGAGCTGCAGGTACAGGAGTGGCTCTCAGGAGACATGTTTGGCTGCGGCTGTGTCAATTTGCGGAACCCTTTTGGGTGTCCTTCACAAATACTCCCTTTGATGGCTCCTTGCTTTTTGAGCCTCAGGTGAAAGACACGCTTACCAGGTGCGAGCAGGAAGGCAAGACTCTCTCTGCCATGGGAGTCCATTTTTCCACTCCTAACAGGCCTTATCCCAAAGGTCAGAAGGGTGGAAAGATGTGGTTTCGGAAGTCCCAGGGACCCTTGTCTGACACACGTGGTGATTTTTCCCCCGGCGGCAGAGAGGGAAACAACAATGGCAGACGCCGCCCTCTTGGCAGAGGGGGACCACAAAGTCATGGTGACAAAGAAACTTTCACTGTCATACCCTTCCAGCATCCCTGATGGGTTGCCCGACTGCTCACCTCTGGAGGCAGTCGGGGGAAGACTTTCCCTGTACCCAAAAGCCTGGCAAAATATAACAAGAGACAAATGGGTACTATCTATCATATCCAGAGTTTACAAAATCCCCTTTCATCAACCCCTTCTAAAGTCAAAAAAGTCCATCCCAGATGTCCCACCCAATCTAAGGGATCAAGCAGTTATTCAAGTTTCAAACCTGCTAAAAAAGAGCCATTCAGGAAGTCCACGCAGACCAACTAGGATCTGGAACTTACTCCAGATTCTTTTTAGTACCAAAAAAGGCAGGGGACTGGAGATCAGTACTGGATCTCAGCAGATTGAACAAATCTGTACAAAACGAAATGGTAACACTGCAGTCCATTCTCCCCTTTCTGGATCAGGGCAACTGGATGTGCTCTGTAGATCTTCAGGATGCGTACTACCATATCAAAATGGACAGACGCTCCAGGAGATTTCTTTGCTTCCGGGTAGGGGCCAGTCATTATCATTTCAGAGCTCTGCCCTTTGGTCTCACCACAGCCCCCAGGGTGTTCACCAAATGTATGGCAGTAGTCACGGCTCACCTGAGACATCATTGATTCCAGGTGTTCCCTATCTAGATGACTGGCTCCTAACTGCTACCACCAGGCATCAACTCTTAGAGGCATGGGATTATACAATATCAACCTGCACCCAACTAGGTATTACAGTAAATTTCAAAAAATCTGCCTTGTTGCCCTGTCAATCTGTTACATATATAGGAGCAGAATTAAACACAAAACAGATGTTTGCAAGGTTACCTCAGGAAAGAGTTTTCTCTATTCGTCAACAAGTGTCATTTTTAATGCAGAACAGAAAGGTCCAAGTCAGACATGTCCTGCAAGTTCTAGGCTCCATGCCAGCTGCCATTTTTCTTGTACCATTAGCGTATTACCACATGAGAGTCTTTCAGTGGCTTCTCTTCACGCAGTGGTCCTTCCAGGAACTACACGTCTTGCATGATCCTGATTACAGAAACATGCAAAAGACACCTCTCTTGGTGGATGGTCTCCCCACTGGTGACTCAGTGCAGACCTTTCATTCAACCCCCTCCGGTAGCCACAGTGACCACGGACGCCTCCCTGATAGGGTGGGGGGGGGGCATTATCTAGGCAGGACAGTCCAAGGCATGTGGCAACCTCACGAGTACCATCTGCATGTCAATGTCCTAGAGATGAGAGCGATGCTCCTAGCGTTGCAAGCTCTTCAAGACTTTTTTCCTTCCAGGACTGTTGCGATCCAAACAGACAACATGTTAGTTATGTGGTACATCAACAAGCAGGACGGGACCAGGTCCCTACCCCTTGTGTTGAGAAGCTCTCAGACTATGGCAATGAGCGATTTCCTCCCAACGTTTTCTGACAGCAATGCACATCCCTGGGAAAGCCAACGTAATAGTGGACAGGCTCAGCAGGGCTATCCTCATGCCTCACGAGTGGTCTTTGAATCAGGAAGTTGCGGACCTTATCTTCCGCAAATGGGACCAGCCTTGCTGCGATCTATTTGCCACTCCCCTCAGCAACAAATGCAGCAGTTTCTTCTCCCTGCTTCCTCCTCCAGGTCAAACTCCCAGGGGCGCTCTAGTCCACGATTGGCCTCAGGGACTCCTTTATACATTTCCCCTTTTTCCCTAATTCCAAGACTCATACAGAAAGCAAAATCGTTGGGTTGCAAAATGATCCTCATTGCCCCCTGTTGTCCTCAACAGATACGGTTTCTGTTCCTGCACCTTCACCTTCTAGACCAGCCTTGAGTTCTGGACCCAGTGTCAGATATGTTGATTCATCAGTCAGGCAGGTTACACCAATCCCTTCAGACTCTCAAGCTTGGTTTCTCCACTTCCTACCTTAGCCAGGCTTCCAAGGATCTCCCCAGCAGTTCGCGATATTGTATCCTCCTATAAGTCAGCTACGAGAAAGACTTATGCTAGCAAATGGAAAAGATTTTCTTACTGGGCAAAATCTAGAAACTTAGACCCTTTTCAGCCCCAGTCCATCAAATTCTAGAATTTCTAGCAGAGCTTTTTCAGTTGGGTACGGCTGCTGCTACCATCAGGGTACAACTGGCAGCCATATCTAATTTTCATATTGGAATTTTTAAGTCTAGCATAATTTCTCATAAGCTCTGCAAAGCCTTCATGAGAGGAACATCTTTTCTTAGACCTCCCAATGAGGGATCCACCTCCTCCTTGGGATCTCAATTTAGTTTTGACTTCTTTGATTCTGCCTCCCTTTAAACCAGTAGCTTCATGTCCCTTAAAATTTCTTTCTTGGAAAATGCTCTTTCTGGTTGCTGTTACCTCAGCTAGACGCGTTTCAGTACTCCAAGCACTCTGTGTTCGTCCTCCATATATGGTGTTTCACAAAGGATAGAGTTTCTCTGAGAACCAACCCACCTTTCATACCAAAAGTCTGTTCCAAAAACAATTTAAATCAACCCATCAATCTCCCAGTCTTCTTTCCCCAGTTATAGCAACAAGGCAGAATACGGTCTTCACCAACTGGATGTGCACAGACATTTATGTTTTTACCTCCATAGGACCAAAGAACTAAGAAAGTAAGACCAATTATTTCTCTCCTATGCTCACAGTAAGCAAGGCCTTCCAGTTTCTAAAGTGACCTTATCCAAATGGTTATCTGACAGCATTGCCTTTATTTATCAGTTAAGGCATAAACATCTACCAGCA